>NW_006408642.1:1329468-1332835 GCF_000296735.1 Chrysochloris asiatica
CATAGTAGAACCATCCAAGGGTGGGGGTGGGGTATCCATTCACTCAGGCATCCCCTCTAGTCACCAGAATGGAGGTGCTCAGACAGCGAGAGACCAATTAACAGATACCAAAAAATGATTGTCTGCATCTGTATCTCCGCGGTTCTATAATGCAATCATGGCTATTCTGATCCTTCCTCCACTTGGTCTGGCCCGAGATGGTGGCTCCAGGAATAGCTGAGTGTCTTGAATTAGAGAGCAATGGATTTCTTGATTCTGCTACAAATTCTCCTAGCTGTAAGCCTTCCAAGCTTCTAAATATTCCTTTATGTGTGGTTCAGAGTTCTAGCACCATCCCCTGAGCCTGCTTGGCCCAGCATTCTGTGTTGTTGCTGATGGAATGCCTCACTGCACGTCTACCCAATCCACCATCTTAATTGTGTCACTGTGCAGTGTAATCACTGACTAATACAAGGTCTTTAGCATAATGCCTGATGCATAGGATTTCCTTTCTAAATAACAGTTTAATTCAAAATGATGATAAATAACCCAAAGTTATAACAATGTCTGAAGCGTTTCTTCTAACATCGCTGTTTGGGGGTGAGAGAAGGGATGTGACTTTTCTACAGTTACGTGGCCAAAACCCTTAGCCCATTTTCAGTTCTAATAACCCAGCTGCCTCTTGACAAAAAGTCTGCAATGAGGAGAGGAGTCCTGGTATAGTGCTGTAGAACTAGCACTGGACTTTTAGCTGTAATGTGGTCAGTTCAAACCCACCAACCACTCCTTGGGACCCCTATATGGGGTTGTTATGAGTCAGAATCAGCAAAATGGCACTTAACATCAACAAAGAGGAGAGAGTCTCTAGGTGGTACAAAGAGTTAACATGCTCTACTGAAAAGTAGATTGGTGGCTGGAGTCTACTCAGAGATGAATTGGAAGAAAGACCTGGCTATCTGATAAGCCAGCCATTGAGAACTCAATGGAGCACCGTTCTACTCTGACACATGTGGGTCTCCATGAGTTGGAATCAACTCCACAACAACTGGTTTTTTCTTTGTTTGTTTTAAAGAGGAAAGCCTGCTGTCTTCTTCTTTCTTACCCTGTAGCATACACCACTATCATAAGCTCTTATACCGCCTTCTCAGTTCTTTGTTTGCAACACTTTATTGATAAGTGCTGTCAAGTCGGTTTGGACCCATAGCAGCTCTTTAGCAGCTGATGAGTTTGAACTGCTGACATTGCAGTTCAAACTGAACCACACTGCACCACACCAGGACTCCTAAAAAGGTATTGAATGGTAGTGTGCAGTTGACTCAGGTCTGACTCATAGCCAATCTGTATACAGTTTCCGAGGCTATAATCTTTACAGGAATAGAAAGCCTCTTCTTGCTCCCACATAACTGCTGGTAGTTCCAAACTGCTAATCTTGAAGTTAGCATCCCAACTCATAACCACTACACTAGCAGAGCTCCTTAAACTCTGTATTTTAACTCCATACTTTCTTTAAATCATTGTATTATTTTGATAAGATAAATGGAACAATTACTGTTTTAAGAAAAATAGGGGTGTTGGAGGAGAATATTAAAAGTACCATGGACTGCCAAAAGAACAAACCAATAAAGCTGTGTTAGAAGAAGTATAGGCAGAATGCTCCTTGGAAGCCAGGATGGCCAGACTTTATTTCTCATACTTTGGCAGAGTGGAGGGTCAGAAAGGAGAGGAAGACCCCCCAATGAGATGAATTAGCACAGTAACGGTAGCAGTGGATTCCAGTTTAGCAACAATTGTGAGGTTGGCATGGGACCCAGCAATGTTTTGTTCTGTTGTGCATAGGGTTGCTATGAGTTGATGGCACCTAACATAAAACAATAAAGACAATGAAAACAAAAACATCTTGACTAAATTCAGATATTGATGCCTGAGATAGTTTCTTAGCCTAATAGCTGCTTTCTTCATTCAAATAGAAGAAATAATAAAGTAAGCGCTTAATGTAGAAGGAAAATGATCACAGATGGAAAAATAAAGTGCAGGAAGAAATGTAGTTCATCTAAAAGGGTAAATATATCTTTTTAAAAAAAGAGCTGTTGGTTTGGAGGATTTGAAGGATTGTAGCTCTTGGAACTTGTAGCAGAGTTGGGAAATTGCATACATTTGAATCTGCCCGGAGCTGACAACTTGGGCGAGACCAAATGGCAAGACCAAGCAGGGGAGCACACTCACCATGTAATAACACTACAGGAACCTTGAAGGAAAGGTGGACAGTACACTGTGTCAGTTTTACTTTGTTCTGATTTGCTTTTTGTTGTTGTTGTTTTGGTATATGTTCATTGGCCACCCATTATTTGTGCACCTCCATTCTGGTGACTAGAGGGGCTGCCTGAGCAAGAGGACACCCTCTGCTCCCACACTGGTGGGTTCTTCTGCCATGTATCCTCACAGACATTCTTGGCCCAAGAGCCAACCCTGAAATGCTTTGTTTTTTAAAGGGAAAAGGCCAGAACAAGGGGTGTGGAGAGGGAAAGAGAGTTTAAAAGCAAAACAGGCCAAAATTAAATTAAATCCTGAGGTATAACATAACAACCAACAGTGGCATTTTGAAATCTATCAGATGGCCTTGAAGGAAAGAAGCTGAAAGAGGACATTAAAGTCATACTCATATTAGGGTACAGAGTTTTTCTTTCTTCTTCTCTCCCTCCTCTCCCCTTTCTGTGATTGTAGACTACAGAATCCAATCTAGTTTTTTGTTGTTGTTGTGTTCTTTTTCTCCCCCTGCTTTTTTGCTGTTGCTGTTTTGCTGTTTTATGCTCCCCCTTTTACCTTCCCTCTGTGAACAGGAACCAGACAAGGATGCCCTCTGTCAGCACTCCTATTCAATATTGTGCTAGAAGTTTTAGCAAGAACCATACGGCAAGTCCTGGTGTGGCGCTGTGGGCTAATACGTCAGACTGCAAAGTTGTTTGAAATGCAAGGTTGTTGGAACTCTATATAGGGTCACTATGGGTGGAAGCCAACTTGATAGCACTTAACAACAACAACCACATACGCCAAGACAGGGAAATTAAAGGCATCCACATTAGCAAAGATGAAGTAAAATTCTATCTATTTGCAGATGATATGTTCCTATACGTAGAAAACCCCAAAGACTCAGTAAAAAAGCTACTAGACCTCATTGGAAGATCCAGCAAAGTGGCAGGATATAAGATCAGCATGCAAAAATCAGTTGGATTCCTCTATACCAAAAATGACAGGACTGAAAAGCACATTAGGAAATCAGTTCCTTTATCCAAAGCATGAACTATCTAGGAATAAATGTAACCAGAGAAACAAAGGACCTATACAAAGAAAACTACAAAACACTACTACAAGAAACCAAAAGAGACTTACA
>NW_006408642.1:1333755-1342699 GCF_000296735.1 Chrysochloris asiatica
TTCGAACTGCTGACCTTAAGGTTTGCAACCCGATTCATAACTACTACTCTACCAGAGCTCCTTAATCACTAGCCATTAGAGAGATGCAAATCAAAACAACAATGAGGTACCATCTGACATCAGCATATATATATAATAACAGCAAAGATCAAAAAAGTAGAGGACAATAAATGCTGGTGAGGATGTGGAGAGACTAGGACGTTCCTGCATTGCTGATGGAATTGCAAAATGGTCCAACCTCTCTGGAAAGCAATATGGCGTTTCCTCAGAAGGTTAGGAATAGAAATACCTTATGACCCAGCAATCCCTCTACTCGGTATTTACCCACAAGAAATACGAGCCACAACACGAGTAGATATATGCACACCAATGTTCATAGCGGCACTATTTACACTAGCAAAAAGATGGGGACAGCCTAAGTGCCCATCAGCTGAAGAATGGATAAACAAACTGTGGTACATACACACAATGGAATATTATGCTACCTTGAAGAACAATAAGGAAATTGTAAGCTACCACATAACATGGATGAACCTTGAGGACCTTATGTTGAATGACATTAGTCAGTCACAGAAGGAGAAACACTACATAGGACCACTATTGCAAAAGACTAAGAAAAAGAACCCATAGTAAAGCGGGGGTGGTGTGGTGGGGGGTTTCTTTGCTGGTTTACCAGGATAAGGGGGGTGGGGTGAGGGGAGGGAGGGGAAGGTGGAGCACAGGGGAGGGAATAGACACAGGATAGTTTGGGTGCTGGGGAGAGGAATGGAAGAACAAGGCTGATGGGAAAACAGTTAGACAGGTTTGCATGGGCTAAGTGGGACAGAGGTAAATAATGATGTATACACAACCTTGGAACAACAGGACTCTGGGATACAGGGATTGTGGCATGGTTGGAATGGGCTAAAGGGGGGAAATAATGTTAAGATGCTTCGCTATCTTTTGAAAAAAAAAAAAAAGCAAATTGATAAGGCAACTTATCATGGTTACTATCCTTAGGATCACCTGTTTAAACCAAGACATATTCCTGGCAGGGCTGTTATCTGTGCTTTAGGGAGTAGAAATGGCAACCTCTCCAGGCTACTGATTGGAAGTAGAGTGAAGTGAGATGCAAAAATTAGCAAAAGAGAAGTGAAAGGGTCATCACCTGTGAGCACTAGCTAGCTTTTCAGTTTTTTGTTCACTCCTCCCCACAACGCTTTTCATAGACTTTTTTTTTTTAAGGAAAATCACAGCATAGCCCTATAGAAACTGAACTATGTGCATCATTTCATGTTGTTTTCTCCTTTACACCTGATATCCCTAAAATAGCTTAATTTGGAATGGCTGGCTTAACTATAAAACATTTTGTTTATTGCTGTTTATCTTGATTTAAAAAAAATAGAGTTAGTAGAATAAATGTAACCCTTTGCGTCTATAACTGACCCTAAAATAAAGGTTATTTAACTTCTGAAAAGACGTAAGGATGGCCAAGGGAGAGGAGCACAAGTGGGGTGTGTGACCCTATCCAGAGAAGCAGCAACACCAAAGCTGGAGGCAGAAATGAAAACATGGAGACAGGGAGCAGCTGAGGACTGAGAACTCCGGACTCATGGAAAGTGAGGGACTGGGTACTGGGGGCCAGGAGGCAAGCTTACAGAATGTGCTCTTTGGTTGTTTAAATTATTTATATTCCTGAGTGTTTCTGTGTACACCACCCCCCCAAAAAAAAGGGGGGGAGGTGGAAGCAAATACTGTTGACTGACGATGCATGGAGGAGGTTGTAATCATTTTAATGAAACGATGGTGTAATGCCAATGTTCTCCCATGTAAACTATCACTCAATTCACAATAAAAACTTTATAAAAAAAGAACTGATGACTGTTTAAAACAAAAATGATAATAATGTATATTTCAAAGTGAAATATATTACAAGAGCCAGAAGGCGGATAAATGACGTTGAATTGTTGTAAGCGTCTTGCATTGTTCAGGATGTGGTGAAAATACTAATTTAGGGGAGAGTGGCAGTGAATAGTAGAATTCTTGGTTCATATGTGGATGACCCGGATTTGAATCCCAGTCAGTGCCCCTCAAGTGCAATACCACCTGTCTGTCATGGAGGTTTGCATATTGTTATGATGTCAAAAATGTAGAGCTTCCAAACTAAGACAGACTAGGAAGAAAGGCCTAACAATTACTTCCCAAGAAAATCAGCCAGTGAAACTCTATGGATCAGGAACCATCTAAGGTGCAACTATTGGTCTCTCCCCATCCAGAGCAAAGAAGAGTGAAAATAATTAAATATGCATGGAAACAGTCCAAAGGCCTAATGGACCACATGAATCCCAACCTCGGCAACCTTGAGACCAGAAGTACAAGATGGCACCCAGCTACCACTGTCAACTGCTTTGAAAGGAAGGTCCTGGATAGAATGGGAGAGAAATGTCTACAAAAACTCAAAATTTACACACTCACAAAAGGCCAAACTTACTGTTCTGATAGACTAGTGGAGTCCCCACAACTATGGCACTTAGATATGCTTCAGGTAGGAATTGAACTCATCTCTGTAAGTCAGCGTTCAGTCAAACACTACACAGGTCTATCAAGTGAGCAGAAACAGCCAGAAGGTACTCACTCCCTAGAACAACTTACCATATGGGATCAAATGTCAGATTAGCTCTGGGCTAAAGCTTGTGGTTACGAATCGGGCTGCGAGCCGCAAGGTCAGCAGTTCGAAACTACCAGCGGTTCCGTGGGAGAAAGATGAGGCGGTCTGCTCCGGTAAAGATTTACAGCCTCGGAAACCCTGTACAGGGTCGCTATGAGTCGGAACCGACTCGACGGCACATAACAACAACAACAACAACAAAGCTCAGAAGGCAGGAATGGATTGTAAAGAAGGACAAACAAAATTCAGAGAGTGGGAAAAGTGTCGCAGTGTGGGGATTCCTTCAATGTCAGGAATCAAAATATGTAGCAATTGTTGAATGGAAAACCAGTTTGCTCTGTAAATTTTCACCCAAATCTCAGTAAAAGGTGAAAAAGAGAAAAGCAGTCTGATCCTGTTGTGCATGAATTGGGATCCAAATTGATGATTATTAACAACAAGTTAAGGGCGCTTTTTGTAATTTTTAAGGTCACACTGAAAGAATGATACAAAAAGTATAACAGAAAAGTTAATACAGGAGCTACATGGGAAGAAAAAGGAAAGTAGTCAAGGCATGCTGAGACTTCAGCTGATCTGAAAAAGACTTGAGTAGGAGTAAGCATTGTACTTTTAGATTCAGTTGTCTAATGCTGATCCATGACCCACCTGAAATTTTCTCCTTCACCCCAGCAATGTGAATCCTATCCACTGAAAACCATTGTACCCGTGGATATTACAAGGAGGACCTCCTCTTCCTAGGAATGGTTCTTGTAGGCCTTGCTGAAATCCATACCCTCTTCTCTTGTATCATGGGGCAAGCATCAGAGTGGAATTGGGCTCCACAGATTGTAAAGGAAGAACCAGACACCGCTTCTCACCAGAGGTCTTCTTTCAAACCAGTGGTTCTCAGCCAGGTTGTGTCCCACCCCCACACCCCCACAGAATATTTGGCAATGTCTGGAAACATTTTGGTTGCTCCAGCTGATGGGGGAGGAGTGAGGCCAGAGATCCTACTAAATAAACATCCTACAACATGTAGGATGCTCTCAAAGAATTATTTGACCTAAAAGGTCAATAGCAACAAGGTTAAAAAGCCTTCAGAAACCAAACCCCAACATCAAACTGGAGGCTTGAATCAAGGTTAAGTGACATGAGTGAGGCTGTCTTGAATTCCACACTGGAAGGAAAACTTCATAGTCCCGCTTTCCTGTGTTCAAATCAGATGTACCATTAACCCCCAGACTCGTCTCAGAGAGTTTTGGCGACCTTTGTAAAATACAGAAAGCTGAAATCCAAGAAATTAAGCAAAGATCTTTCCTAACATCAAACCCTGGAAAGATTGCATGGTGGGAATAGAGTAGGATAATTAAGGGATGCTGTTGTGACCAGGCAGGTCTGTGCTAAGTGGATGAATAACCTCTCTAACCACAGAGGACCCATGGTTAGCCCTGCGCTGCTAGCAGGTTCTTACGAAGCGACGAAGCGTGGGTGAGTCACACCACCTTAGTTTTGGTTGGTCGTACAGGGTATAGCTAGGCGTGCTTTCCTCTCCCTTGGCATCTGAATGGTGTACCTCCTGCAAACTGCCACGGGACACAGCTGCCACCTCCTTCCTCCTTTGCCAGAGTGTCAGCTCCTGGAACCACCGTGCAGTGCCAAGCCTCAGGAGAGGCTACCTTCCCATCTCCAGTGATTGAGAACCTCAGAGACAAGAAAGCAAGGCTTCCCAGAGGCCCCGACTGGCTGGCAGGCATCCCTAAAGATTTAGAAAGTCAGTAAATTCTCTCGGAGACATCTCTACCTTCCCCAAGCTTCCCTCCCACATGGTAGTGGGGTGTACATGGAGGGGAGTAGGGAGTGAGGCAGCTGTATGCAAGACAGGGTGGGAATAGAGGGGAGTAGGCAGAAAGGGAGGGGTGTCTCCTCTGAAAGCACTAAACTCCCCAGCTACCAGCGCTGCAGGAAATATTCCCAGTGCTTCTCCCTAAAGTTCTCCTTGGAAGGTACAGCCTGGACCCACGGAGAGGACACAGGTGAGCGGTGTACAGTCTACCCGAGGCAGGGCCTGATTTATCACTCAGGCTCTAAGGGAAGATTCCTTCTTTTTCCCCCCAGCTTCTGGTGTTGTTTGATGCTGTTGAATTGATTCTGACTCTTGGTGACCATATATGCCCCAGGGATTTCTTTAAGAGTAGATGCATTTTCACATGGTCATCTCTCTCTCTCTCTCTCTCTCTCTCACTAGATTAAGACTCTTCCTAATCTAGTATGACCTCACATTAACTGATAGCATCATCAAGGATCCTATTTCCAAATAAGGTCATTGTTACAGGTTGGGGTTAGGACTTCAACATACCTGTTGTGAGGGGAAACAGTTTGATCCATAATCACACCGTCTTTTTACCCACGCCTCCCTGGTGACCAGAGATGTGAGCAGCTCCCAACCTTAATCCATCTCTAATGCAGACGCTGGCCTCTGGAAGGTTAGAACCACAAGGTTGGAAGCCAGGCTAATTTGAAATGTGAAACTGAGCCATTTGCACTGCTTTGGTGTCTAGATTCATGGATGCTCAGCTCCAGACCTACAGAACCCACAGAGCCACCAGATCAGAACTTAACCAGTCACCATGCCTCCAGCTGCCCTGTGGTCCTAACAGACACTGAAACCAGCTCTATCAGGACCTTCATGAAAGACTGCCAGATTGAGTGCCCTGAACACAGGTAACACTGAGGCTGACAGGATACCATCTAGGGCCAGAACTCAGCTGTCACATCCCTCTCACACCCACCTGTGAACTCCTTTGTTTGCAGGAGCCCTGAGGGGTTTGTCTCCTCTGAATCCAACAACTGCATTGTTTTTTTCAGTATTTCTCAAGGGTTTTTTGTTTTCCTTTTATTTTCTTTCTTATTTTTCTCTTGCATACCTCCACTTCCCTGTCCCTCTTAGGTCTTTATAATTCCTATGTTGTTGTTTTATTCTGGTTACTCTGGTAGCGTAGTGGTTACAAATCTGGCTGAGAACCTCAGAGTCAGCAGTTCAAAACTACCAGCTGTTCCGTGGGAGAAAGAGGAGGCTTTCTGTTCCCGTAAAGATTTACAGCCTCAGAAACCCTGTACAGGGTCACTATGAGTCCGAACCGATTCCATGACACATAACAACAACAACCTGTTTTAATTTCTTTTTGTCTTTATAATTTTCTCTTTTCATTGTTGGTTCCTTGTGTGTTTATTCTGCTTTGTTTTCTTGTGTGTGTGTGTGTGTGTATAAGGGGTTTTCTCTTTCCCACCTGACGTAAACAACAGCCACACCCATTTAGCCTAGACATAACTGCACCCTCTGCTGTTCCACCCACTGTGCATGAGCCACTATCAACTCCTGTACCACCTGATCAACAATAGACAGCAGCCAACACCTGCCCAATCTGCCCAAACGGCAAAAGGGAATAGTGTTCATACTTCCATTCTCTAAGTACACTCACAGGAGATAGTTGATAACAGCCTAAGAACACATCAACAGACAATCTCAATTAAAAATAGTTACAACAACCCCACAGTGCCCTAGAGACAATAAACAATTTTAGCTCATACAAAGAAACAAAATGAAATGTCTCAAGCAAATGATCCAGATGCAGAGCCAGAAAACATTTCTAAGGAAGAAATGGTAATGGAGCTAAATGGAAAAGAATTCAAAAGAATATTTAGTTAGGTACCTTTAATGGATTGGCAGAAAAATTAAGGAAATCAAGGAGAACATAGAAAAAGCTTTAGAAGAATTCAGAAAAACACAAGAACAAACAAAATACATGCAAAAATTGAAACAATATAAAACCTGCAAGTATAAATCCAGAAGATTAATACTAAGATTTCAGAAATGGATAATACATTGAAAGGAATGGAAGCCCAAATTAGGGATCTTGAAGAGAAATCTCTCAATATTATTATGCTAGAGAAACAATCAGAAAAAAGAATGAAAAAATCCAAAAGAAGCCTAAGAGTTATGTGGGACACCAGAAAGAAGAATAATTTAGGGGTGATCAGATTTCCAGAACAGGAAGAAACAATAAAAAACACAGAGAAAATTGCCAAAGAATTGTTGGAAAAAATATCCCTAACATGATAAAGAGAAGATAAGCATACGAGAAACTGAATGAACCCCAAACAGTATAGATTCCCAAAGAAACCAAGACATATCATAATCAAACTTTCCAAAATGAAAGACAAGAATCCTGAAAGTAGCTCATGAAAAACAAAAGTTACCTATGAAGGAGAACCAATAAGACTAAACTCTGATTTTTCAGCAGAAACCATGCAGGCAGGGGAATGAAACCCCTGAAAGAAAAAGAAAAAAAGCCAACTAAGGCGCTCTGGTAGCGTAGTGGTTACGAATCGGGCTGTGAACCTTAAGGTCTGCAATTTGAAACTACCAGCTGTTCCGCGGGAGAAAGATGAGGCTTTCTGCTCCCGTAAAGATTTACAGCCTCGGAAACCCTGTACAGGGTCACTGTGGGTCGGACGCGACTCCACGGCACTTAACAACAACAACAACAAGAGTAATATATCCAGCAAAGTTGTCCCTCAAATATAACAGCAAAATTTGGATATTTCAAGATTAGCAGAAATTAAAGGAATTTGTAATAACCAGACAACTTAAAGGTTTTTCTTTGGACTGAGAACCAATAACAGCAGACAACAACCTGAGATTAAAATACATGACAATACCACACAGAACTCAATCCAGATACAGAAGTATTTAAAGTAAAACAAACCTACCAGAATGAAAATAAGAAACCAGAGATATCAATTTATATGGAATTCAGATAAAAAGCAAAAGGAGGGACTATTGTGATACAGAACTTGCAAATGGTGATGAAGTCAAGTAGATTTCAAGACAATACAGACTATTTTAAATTGGAAAATTAATGAATTACAGGGTAACCTCAAAGACAATTAATACACCTTCACATCAAAATAAAAAAAAGGAAAATCAGAAAGATTTAGTGGTGCTGTGGGTTAACGTGTCAGACCACAAAGCCGTTTGAACTGCAAGGTCAGTGGTTCAAGCTCACCAGCTGCTCCGTGAAAACCCTATACAGGGTCGCTATAGGTTGGAACTGACTCAACAACACTTAACAACAACAACAGAAACATTTAAAAAAAAAAAAATGAAGCCTGCAAACAAAATGAACTTAGCTCTGAAAATCATGTGGAACAAAGAAACCAGTAGCACCACAAAAACACACACATAGAGCAAAAGGAGCTCTGGTAGCGTAGTGGTTACGAATCGGGCTGCGAACCTTAAGGTCAGCGGTTCGAAACTACCAGCCGCTCCGCGGGAGAAAGATGAGGCTTTCTACTCCCGTAAAGATTTACACCCTCGGAAACCCTATACAGGGTCGCTATGGGTCGGAACCGACTCAATGGCACTTAACAACAACAACAACAACAGCAAATTGACAGCAATCAGTTCATATCTATCAGTAATTATATTGAATGTAAATGGTTTAACTGCACCAGTCAAGAGACAGAGAGTAGCTGAATTGATAAGAAAACAAGATCCTTCAATCTGTTATCTACAAGAGACACATCTTACATACAAAGACAGAAATGGGGTAAAAAATCAAAGGATGGAAGAAACATATCAAGCTGAAGGCAATCAAAAATGAGCAGGAGTGGTAATTTTAATGTTGATAAAACAGACTTCCAGGCTACTACAAGAATAAGCAAGTTGTTCACTGGGAAGCCACCAAGGCAAACAATCAAGTTCCTTCAGAACAAACCCCCCTTAACGACTGAAACCCAAAGGGAACACATGAGCAGACGTGTAAGCTTACTGACAACCACATTGGTCTACAGGTGAGTGCAGAAGAGGGGGAGGCAGCAATGAAGAAATGGGCTGAGTTCAACCATGTTCCATAGCCTCCTGTTGACCTGGAGATGAGAAAGAAGAGGAAGGGCTTGTTGGTACAAAGTGTGGTAAGACCTGGGGACACCTGAGCCCATGGACACAGAGGGCTAGAGCTGAGAGTGAAGCATCCAGCTGATAGGAAGGGAGGGGAGAAGCACAAGAACACCTAAACTGCAGATAATACCCATTTGACCTAGCCTGGATGGCCTGATAATCAGAACTCGACTAGAGGAAGATTTTTTTTTTAAATTGTTGATAAAGAAAATGAGGGTAAATTGCTACAATTTGATGAATTTGACCTATACTCATGGAGGTAGTAATTCTAACTACCAATAGAGAGTGGAGGAATCTTCACATCAAGTATGAATGCTATTCTCTGTGTATACAGGATAAATTAGGACAGGCAACTTAGA
>NW_006408642.1:1343334-1344454 GCF_000296735.1 Chrysochloris asiatica
CAATGAAATTATTGTGTAAAGCCAGTGTTTTCCCATGTAAACTATCACTCAGTTCACAATTTAAAAAGATATCCTGCAGTCTCTTGACTTTTCTGTTTCAAGATCAACAACTGGAAAAATGACTGAAACAACTTAACATATATAATACTATCTGGTCACTTTCCATTTAAAATAATGTTGTTGGTTGGTTGGTGATGTGCCATGGAGTCGGTTCTGACACATAGCAACCCTATACAGGGTTTCCGAGGCTGTAAATCTTTACGGGAGCAGAAAGCCTCCTCTTTTCCCTGAAGAGCAGCTGGTAGTTTTGAGGTTAGCAGCCCAATTTGTAACCTGTATGCTACTAGAGCTCCTTTACTTGACGATATACCTTAAAATGCTTTTTTTTTGACCAATGAATGCAAAACTCCCTTGTATTTTCAATTACATTCAAAATAAAATGTAAATGTTACATAAACAAACAAAAATCATCAATAGGGAAATATATTACCAGTAAAAAAATATGTTTTGTCTATGGAAAAGTTGCTCTCTACAGCCATCAGTTGAGTTGGGGGGATCAGGCCTATGTTTCTGTGAATGGGGTCCCCAGGAAATCCTTGAGTGAAGTGAGATGACCATACATGGGAATGCTGGAGCTACTCTGAAACTGCTGGTGGATAACACGGACCTTGTGAAATATGGCAGATATAACAGTGATTTTAAGGGTTTTATTTCTAACATGACACTTGGCTACCACATCCTCAGAGACCGGCTGATCTTCCCGCTGAACACTGAGGGCACAGTGCGCAGCCCTCTGGGCTGCTGTGGTGACCATGGAAACAGCTGTTGTTAGGTGCTATTGAGTCAGTACCGATTCAGTGACCTTATGCACAGCAGAACGAAACACAGCCCAATCCTGGGCGAACCTCACTATCGTTGCCACACTTGAGTCCATTGATGCTGCCTCTTGGCCAATCCATCTCGCTGGGGGTCTTCCTCTTTCTCTGACCCTGCACCTCACCAAACATGATATCCTTCTCCAGCGACTGATCTCTCCTGACAATATGTCCAAAGTATGAGAGACGAAGTTTGGCCATCCTGGCCTCCAAGGAGCACTCTGGCTGCACTTCTTCCAACACAG
>NW_006408642.1:1344894-1345959 GCF_000296735.1 Chrysochloris asiatica
AAGGTTGTATCATCTGCATATAGCAGATTGTTAATGAGTCTTCCTCCAATCCTGATGCCACGTTTTTCTTCATCTAACCTAGCTTCTGGGTTTATTTGCTCAGCATACATATTGAATAAGTATGGTGAAACAATACACCCCTGTCACACACCTTTCTTAATTTTAAACCATTCAGTGTTCCCATGTTCTGTTAGAACAACAGGAAACAGTGGCCATACTGAAACTGAGCGTCCACAGCTCATCTAACTTCACACTTCCAGAGGGAAATTTTCTTCATTCCCAGTGGGATCCCAGACTTGCTACATGACACCTTTATTCAGTTTCCTGCATGGACCAAGGGTCAAGTGTGGATTAATGGCTTTAACCTTGGCTGCTAATGGCCTGCACGGGGCCCCCAGATGACCTTGTTTGTGCTGAGACACCTCCTTGTACCTCATCCCCAAACACCCTCACAGTGCTGGAGCTGGGCATGTACCCTGCAGCATTGCAGACCTTGAACTATGCACAGTGGAGTTTATGGACAAGCCTGTGATCAGCACGTTGCTGCCCTATCACTTCCTCACTCCAAAGCTGTCCAGTCAAAACCCCTGGTGACTGAAGTCTAGCACCCAGCACATGCCTCACACAGCTTCCTTAGGATGCGAACAGCCACTGGAGCGTTTGATTGGGAAATACATTTAGACTGGATGTTTTCACATGAGGTTTCACTGCAGCCTTGAGTTCACCATGATTGTATGATGGAGGCAATAGCACGGTAACGACCTGATGGGGCTGCGGACTTGGAATGGAAACTTTTGTGTATTATTCATTTTTGTTTTTGAAGAATCATGTTGTCTCTCTGATACATAAAATTTGTACTCAACTGATGATGTTATTGTTTCTAACATTGAACAGGTACTAGATTATATGATCTGATTTAAATCGTATCTGTATTTAAGCAGTAAAGATAGAAATGATGCTGGAGAACGTGTGATAGAATTCTGCAAAACCAATGATTTGTTCATTTCAAATACCTTCTTTAGACAGCATAACAGATGACTATACATATGGACCTCACCAGATGGA
>NW_006408642.1:1347939-1373192 GCF_000296735.1 Chrysochloris asiatica
ATACTGTCAGGAGGGAACAGTCGCTGGAGAAGGATGTCATGCTGGGTAAGGTGGAGGGTCAGAGAAAAAGAGGAAGACCCCCAATGAGATATATTTGCCACGTGGCAGCATCATTGGACTCAAGTATGGCAACAGTAGTGAGGTTGGCCCAGGATCGGACATTGTTTCCTTCTGCTGTGCATAAGGTCGCTATGAGTCAGTGTCAACTTGATGGCACCTAAAGACAACAACAACATATTTAGGCAGGGAGTGTGGTGGCTCCATAAGGTAAGCACTGGACTGTGAACCACAAGGTCGGCAGTGCAAGCTTACCAGTTGTTCAGTAGGAGACAGATGAGACCGTCTGCTCCAGCAAACATGTAACACCTTTGAAATATATATAGGGTTCCTAAGAGTTGAATCGACTGGACACATTAACAGCACAATAACTTAACCGATGGTACGTGGAGGGAATTGCAATTATTGTAGTGAAGCAAAGTATATGGTTTGTTTAATGTCAAACTGATGATCTGCTTGATAAACCTTCACTCAATTAACAATGAAAAGGGCTTTTTTGTTTGTTTGTTTGTTTATTTTTAAAAAATAAGGACCAAGAGGGAAACCGCAGGAAATGTTAGAAGGAAAAGGGTAACTAAGAAGAACAGAAGGTGCACCAGAGAATTTGGAAGAAAATGGATAGAGTATCATCAAAGTCAAAGGAAGGGAACATTTAAGAAGGGTGGGCTTTTCCACAGGTCTCCTATTTTTCATTATCTTAGCATCTTGTTGGTTTTCTTTCTTTTTTTAAAAAAAAAATATCTTTACACATTTTGCAATTGCATGTTTAACTGGTTGATCATTTGTTTAATATCTGTTTCTACAAGTCTATAAAGTCCACCAGGACAGGGACCATGTTCATTTGGTTCATTACTATATTCTCCAAGCCTGCAATATAGTAATTGCTCAATAAATATTTGTTGAGAGCCCTTTAGACCTTATTCCAAGCTTACTCTGTGCGTAGAAGGGAAGTCTTTAGCTGATACCTAGATCGATAAAAAGCATTTGGGGCCATATGACTCTTAAGGAGACTTTTCAGGCTCTTGTGATGCCTGGCCTCTCTGGGTGAGTGGAGGACAGAAAATACCATCTTAGAGTAACCCCAGTTCATGCAACCCCTGCCCAGGTAGCAACAAAGCTGTAAAAATGTGAGTCCATTAGTCTGTCCAGAGTAGACATGGAGAGAAGAAACTACTCTTTGCTCTTTTGCAGTTCTGAATCTTGTATGTCTCCAAGTCCCTGACACAGTCACAGGTCTGCATAGACATGATTCTGACCCTGCTGACATCTGACCCAGCCTTACCTTTTAGAGACCAAGAAATAGTCTCCACAGGCTACAAAGAACCTTTTGCAAAACAGCCAAGAAACCCTATCTTAAAAAGCATCGTGCCCTCTACCCATTTCCACTTTCAATATACCAACCTCTCCTTTGAAATCAGTGTATTTAATGCAAAGGTACAAAATGGATGAAACAGTTGTTTTAAAATGCTGATTTCGCGCCCCTCCCACAGACACTCTGGTTCATCAGACTCACGATAACAAACTCATCAAAGGGAACTGATAATTACGGACTCGGTACATTTTATTTTGCTCACTATTTTGTTAACACCTGATTCTGAAAAACACTCCTTATGAATGGGCTGGAAACTGATTTAAAAAAAAAAAAATTATTAGCAATAGAGAGATCTTTTGCAAAGAAAAAGGTTTATTAGCATGCCAGCTGCAGGAGATGTGTGAGACTTGCTTTGTGGCAGACAATAACATCTAGCAAACACCTTTCCATCTGTCACCAGGTAAACAAACCTGAGGGCTGAGTTGTATTTGACTTTGCAGAAATGTACTTATCCCATCCCAGTTGGGACTCCTGGTGGGTGGAAAATAGCAGATAAGAGAGGATATTGGGTCCGAGAGTAAGTCTGGGATAACCTCAAGAAGGGGGACAAGGGTTGGTATGTCCTGAGTGTTGATTGGGGTGGCACACTGGGAGTCCCACAATCACAAAAGCAGCAGAAATTATAGTATCAGTTGATTCATTACACATTTATGAAGTACTTCATACCTGCACAATCCTCTTCAGAATCCAAATTTATACAAGTACAGGTATAAATTTGACTTATGATATATTTGAGTTATGACAAACCACACTTATAATCATCCTTTTATTTTATACATCTTACTGTTAATAATATGTTGCAAACATACAGTGTTTCTGAGCATTCTTTGCAGATGTTATCATCGTCAGGTATAGTATTTCCAAACCCCAAAGACTTCAGATATACATAAAGATACTGACGATAAAAGGTTGGTATTTTTAGTTGCCAATGAGTCAGTTCCAACTCATAGCAACTCTGTATAGGGTTTCTGAGGTGCAGCTGGTAGGTTTGAACTGCTGACCTTTTCGTTCACAGTCCAGTTCTGATCCTACAGTGCTACAACGTAGTCCAATAAAAGGTATTAATGATGAAAACTTATAGCAGCAACAAAAATGAACTATCAGAACCAATTTAAGGTAGAGTAGTTGTCAGACGAAAACCCCATTGTAAGTCAGGGACTATCTCTGGTGCATATTGGATACTTTTGGATGTGTCTCATGATCTCTGAATACTCTCTGTTTTTTGGGGAAAAAAATTCAGGTCTTCTGAAGGTAGAAAGTAGAGTTCCTCTTGCCCTCTTGCCCTTGCAGCTAAGGTAGACGCAGGTGACTTACGCTGCGCTAATCTGACATGCTAATATGAAGACAACTGTTGAGAAGCTAGTGCCATGAAGAAGCTGGTACCTCATCAAATCCATTCTGCAGAGTGGCAGAGGTGGTAAGCAGTATCCAAGCCACCAGCTCAGGGGCAGGAACACAAGGCACCCACTCCTAACTTATCAACATGTTACAAAGGCCAGGTCATTATGCAAAACCCAGCTATTATGTGGAAATGGAAGATGATCATATCATTATATAACTGCCAAATTGCATTACATAACTGCCAAATCACTGACAATCATAGCCCAGCCAAGATGACATGTAACCTTAACCATCACAGTCAGCACTACTCTCATTACAATCAAATATACATCACAAATATGCAAAACAGATAGTGGATTTTTTACTATTATCATAAATGTAAAATTTCAACTAACAAGATAGTTGTTGATAAGGAGGAATAGTTGTATTAGACAACTCACAGAATCTATAAAAGGGCCAGAGAAACAGATCTGAGGTTCAGTGACCAAGAACAGTGTTCAGAGTCCACCATAGTTCTGCTGCCGTGGATACACCCCTGCCTCTGCCCCTGGCCACGAGTACACCTACGCTTAACTTAACAAGTATGTTGCCACTGACATTTCTCATTTACAATAGTAACAAAATCTACTACCCAGTTATTTTATTTTATTTTTAAGGTTTTTATTGTGGATTGAGTGAAAGTTTTACATTCAGTTTTACATACAGATCATCAGTTTTACATTCAACAAATCATATACCTTGTTTCATTACAATGATTATAATCCCCTCTGTGTACCCTCAGTTAATAGTATTTCTCTCTATTCACTTTAGCTTTTTAAAAAAAAAAAAACCAACAACACTCGGGCATATATAAGAATTTACACCTCCAAAGAGCACATTCTGCAAGTCTGCCTCCGGGCCACCGGCTCTTAGTCCCTCTCTTCCAATGAATCTAGAGTCCTCAGCTGCTCTCCCTTTCCACGCCCCCATCTCTGCCTCGTCTCTGGAGTCGCTGCTTCTCTGGATAAGGTCTCACATTCTGCTTGTGCGCTTCTCCCTTGATGGTCCTAGGGTCCTCTGTTTCTGGACTGTAAGATTAACCACTCCCCTGTTTTTGTTACAAAACTTCTATCTTTACAATTGTGACAGTCGCAATTAGTCAGGATAACAATTATTCACTATTAAATCATATGAATCTTATCCCCATCTCTTTCCACCAAACCCATCTAGACAAGATGAAAACTATTCAGTGGTTACTCTACCCAGTTATTTTGCACATTAGTGACACGTTTCTGGTAGTAACAAATGTCGAGATATAAGGAAAGAAGACTAACACTGGCTGTAATGGTTAAGGTTATATGCCAACTTGACCCTGCTTTGGCATTTATACAATGATGTCATTTAGTAGTTGTATAATGATGTAGTCATCCACCATTTTCACATAATGCCAATTTTTGACCTGGTCTTTATAACCTAACCATCTTGATAACTGAGGAGTGAGTATATCTTTTTTTCTGCTTAAATTGACTAGAAAGTTTCTGATGTTTGTAACTGAGACCCCAGATTGTGGCCATAGCTCTATTAAGTTGCAAATGTCAGAAACCTAAAGAAAATATGAGAAGGCTTCAAGAAATTCATGGGGGAAAAAAACACTATGTTTTAATTCTATTTTTCCACAAAGTTTTTTGATCCCCCCTCATACATATGCTGGTTACCAAAACAAAACAAAATAAAATGTAGCAGTGGTTTCAGGTATAGTTGGATGTAGGATCCAATACCAGCTACCTAATTTGCAAGATTCAGCACAAGATAAAAATGCAGAATCCTTTAAAAAATACATAAAAATTCTTTTAAAACAGAATTTGAAAATGACATTAAACCAAGTATACAGTCCTTTTAAAAATTTACAGCTGTAGAAACCCTAGGGAGAAACTCTATTCTGTTCTACAGGGTAGCTATGAGCTAGAATCAACTCAATGACATTGAGCTTGGTTTTTGGAAAAGGATGTTAATATTTTATTAATTACAATTAGATATTGTAGATACCCCTATGCTGTGCTCTCTGTACATATAATTTTATAGGTCCATCATGTCTGCACTTTTTATACCCCCAAATCTTTGAAAACTGAAAAATGCTTAACAGTTCATTTGGTGTTGAAATTTGGCGTGAGTAGAATTAATTGTAAGAGCAAAATCTAAACTGAACATTTTATCCCAGTTAGTATAAATAGACATATGTTTAACTGCAGAAATATTAATGTGCTACTCTACTAAGATTGTGGTATAATATATATAGTTTGTACATCTGGTTATCTTTCTGTAACCTGAAAAACACTTAAATCTGTAATGTCTGGAACCAAGGGATTTGAATAAAGATTTGTGGTCCTGGATTTTGGGATGGCTTTTGAAAGAAGAATACAATAGTGAACTTTTAAAGGAATTTTTCTTTACCCCCATGTTTTACCTATTAGCTGAAAAGCAGAGTAGAATACAAAAGCTGGTGGGGTTTTAAGAACTTCCAGAAAGCCCTATGGAAAAGGAAAGTCTCCTGTTAACCACAATTGCTAAGGAGAGTCCCCACTTTGGGGGTGCCTTTTGATTGCCAGACTCAGTGATGGAAAATCAACAGGAAGGAAGGAAGAAAAAGGTTCTATCAACTCAATGAAGCCAAGCTAATGAATCTGGTCTGGGTGTCACAACCCAAGAGAAATGTATTTGTAACCACAGGCAAGGGGTGAAGCCTGGGTTCCTTCCTAAATGCCAAAGGGACACCAGGCTGTCCTTAGAGAGGCCTTGCATCCCAAGTGTTGTTGTTAACTACCATCCAGTCAGTTCCCTTTCATAGCGACCCTGTGTAGAGTTTCTGAGGAGCAGCTGGTGGGTTTGAATTGCCAAACCATCGACTTTATTGTTCGAAGTTTAGTGCTTATCCTACAGCGCCACACCAAGAGTCCCAAGTGTAAGCCAGGGAAAACAGGGCTTTCCTTTCCAACCAGAAAGCTGGTTGAACCAAGTTTCTCATTCCTGCAAAAGCTGCCTCACCTTTTGGGAGAAGAAAAAGACAAGAGCACCCAACCAAACATGTTAGAAAATTCTTTAGAAAGAAATAAGTAACACAACAACTCAGTCAAGCGAAACTAATGAATCTTTAAGGAATTAAAGGCCTCTGAGTGGCAAAGAGAGTTAAGTGTTCAGCTTTTAACTGCACAGTCAGCAGTTCAAACCCACCAACCGCTCTGTGGGAGAAAGATGAGGCTGTCAGAAAGACTGACAGCGTCAGAAATCTTAAGGCGCAGTTCTAATATGTCCTATAAGGTCACAAGGAGTTGGAATTTGTTTTGTGGGTTTGGGTGGCACAAATGATTTGTATTCAGGTTTTAATCGAAATGTTGATGGTTTGGTATCTGGTGCTTTGCTTATGAAGAGATTGTTGTTGTTGTTGTTAGGTGCCATTGAGTCGGTACCGACTCATAGCGACCTTATGCACAACAGAACAAAACACTGCCCGATCCTAGGCCAACCTCACTACTGTTGCCACACTTGAGTCCATCAATGCTGCCACTTGGCCAGTCCATCTCATTGGGGGTCTTCCTCTCTTTCTCTGACCCTCCACCTTACCAAACATGATATCATTTTCCAGTGACTGGTCCCTCCTGACAATATGTCCGAAGTATGAGCAATGACGTGATTACAGCCATAAAAGTCCTATGGAGCTCAGTTCAACTTGGGAACACACAGAGTCGCCATGAATTGGATTTGACTAGATGGCAACAGGTTTGTCTTTTTTGGATTTTTTTTGGTTGATTTGTTTATTTTACTAAGGAATTTCTTTCTGGCCAAATGTGTTTTTCATTTCCAACTGAGGCAAGGAATCTTGAAAAAGTTATCTATTAGACCTAAGGGCATTCAACCAATAAAATACAATAACTGGCATTTAACTTTGTTGCACACGTGTCCTGGTGTGGCTCTGTAGGATAAGCACTAGACTGCAAGGTCGGTTTGAACTCTAGCATCAGCGGTTCAAACCCACCAGCCACTCCTCAGAAACCCTAGACAGGGTTGCTATGAGTCAGAATCGACTCAACGTCACTTAACAACAATTTTGTTGTATAAAAACCCTTGACTAGAGTGTAGTGTTACAAAGTTCGGTACATTAGGTAAACACTGATTTGGCTTTTCCCACTGATGCATAAAAAGAAGGCAGTGAACAGAGTACATTGTGTGGGCATGGCATTGGCACTATTAGGAGGACCCTGTGATTACATTATAATGTGCTCTGTCTTCAAACAGAGACTTCCCCGTCTTTTTCACCCATAAGCAGAAAAAGTCCATGCTCATTATCAGACTTACGGTGCCCGCTCTCTCTGAAGTGCCGCCCTCCCTTACTTTGGAGCTCCACTTCTTGAGATCTGTCATTGTCACCTTTATTATAATGGTGGTGTGGCGTACAGTCCCACAGCTGGTGACACTCAGAGGAGGAATATTCTGATGAGATGGGTGGGGTGCCTAGGAGACGTCTGTGATGGAAGTTTCCACAGAGGCTACGCTGAAACCTTGCAGAAAGGATGGAAGACTGGTAGGGAGATGGGCATTTTGCCACCTGATTTTACTCCCCAGGTTTCATGGGAGATAAAGGCAGAGAGATAAAGCACCAGGTCGGAGGGTCAAGCTCCGCTCCTCAGAAACCCTATATAGGGTAGATACGAGTTGGTTCTAACTCGACGGCACTTGAGAAACAGCCACCACCCTTGGGAGTATTTAAGAAAATAGATCTTGTGTTATTCTAGGGACAGCAGGAATATTATCTTCCAAGGTTAAAGCAAAAGGAGTGTTTACCTGTACTCCACACCCAAATTTGGTACACATCAAGACAGTTGAGTAAACAGGATGAGGTGATTCACTCTCTCTGTATCATATGTACGTAAACGGAGCTTAAAAGAGCCATGGGAGGGAGAGACTCTGGCTGGTTTCCTTTTCTCACACTCAGTAGGGCCTCTAACTGAATGATTGGATGCTTAGCCAGGCCAGTTGGAGATGATGGGTGTTTTCATGTGTGTGATATTCTTTTTTTTAAGAAGAGACTATGAATTGAACTGCGAACCACAAGGTCAGCAGTTCAAACCCACCAGCTACTCCTTGGAAACCCTATACAGGGTCACTATGAGTTAGAACTGACTCCACAGCACTTAACAACAACATGCCTCCACAGAGTCCTGTTGTGGCACTATGGGATAACTAAGGTTGGTTTGAGCCACAAAGACAGTGGTTCAAACTCACCAGCTGCTCCTCAGACAGGGTCGCTATGAGTCAGAACCCACTTGACAGCACTTAACAACAACAACAATTGCCTCCATGATGCGATTTAATTTTAAAAAGGCCCAAAATCAGCAGATATAAGTCACACCATTTAGGGGGTAGAACTGCTCCAGGATATCATAAAAGTCACCAGAAGTACAAAATCAATATTTTCAGAGACACATATAAGAGGTGGCCAAATAGATGTTGTTAGTTACTGTCAAGGTGATTCCAACTTATGGTGATTTCACATATACAGAGTAGAACTGTTCCATGGAGGCAGATTGTGAAGTCTACCTTTCTAAGTGATGCTGGGTGGGTTCGAACCTCCAACCTTTTGGCTAGTACTCAAGTACGTAACTGTTTGTGTCACACAGACTCCATCTAAGAGGTAGCCAAGCAAATAAAAATAAATAAATAAATAACAAAACACCCTGTACCAAACCCACTCCTGTCAAAATGATTCAAATAGCAAGGAACCTTGTAGGATCAGTAGAACATCCCCATAGTTTCCAAGGCTGGACTCTTTACAGAAGCGACTGCCACACATCTTCGTCCCTTGGAGCAGCTGGTGGGTTAGCAGTAGAGTGCTTAACTACTGTACTACCACAGCTCTGGCCAAAAAAACTACCAACAACCAACAACCTGAAATACGCAGATGATATAATCTTACTTGCTGAAAGGTAAGAGGACTTGAAGATTTTACTGAAGAAGATCAAAGACTACACCCTTTAGTTAAGATTACACACCTCAACATAAAATAAACAGAAATATTAACAACCGAACCACTAAGCAATATCATGAGAAGTAGAGAAAAGATGGAAATTGTCAAGGATTTCATTTTACCTGAATCCATAATCAATGTCCATGGAAGCAGTGGTCAGGAAATCAAACAATGTATTGCATTGGGCAAATGTGCTACACAAGACCTCATTAAAGTGTTAAAAAACAAAGATGTCACTTTCAAGAGTAAGAGTCACCTGACCCAAGCCATGGAATTGTCAATCGCCTTATGTGCATATGAAAGCTGGACAATGAGACTGAAGAGTAATTGGTGTATTTGAATTATGATGTTGGCAAAGAATGTTGACTGTGCCATGGATTGTCAGAAGGATGAACAAATCTGTCTTGGATGAAGTATTGCCAGAATGCTCATTGGAAGTGAGGATGTGAGGAGGGGCCAGCTCCTAGAGAAGGAGCTTGGTAAAGTATATGATCAGTGAAAAGGAAGGAAACCCTCAATGAGATGGACAGACATAATGACTACAATGGATCCAAACATAACAACAATTGTGAAGATGACGCAGAATCAGGCAGTGTCTCTTTTTGTTGTACCTAGAGTCACTATGAGTCAGAACGACTCCGTGGCACATAACAATGACAACAGCAACTCCAGATAGAAAAATGCTACAGCAGGAAACACTCCAGAAATAAGGGTAGTATAAAGGCCAAGTTAGAGGAAAGCCAGGAGAACCACAATCACTTACAAGAGGAAATAGATTGAAGCAACGAAATATGGCACCTTGCTCAAAGTAATACAAGGGAAGTTGTCATGGCAGTAGGTAATTTTAAGAGCGATCATAGAGCAAAACAATCACATCAAAGATAAAAGCTGATGGACAACCACCAGGATAAATTTCAAATAAACGAAAGAGGTGAATGTAAAAATAAAACTGAAAAGCATTATTAGGAAAAATGGTATCCTTCCTCTATAACTTGGAATGAAGGTAAGTACTTCTCATCATCACTCAAATTACAAAAGTGAGAAAAGATTGATTAATTGGCCTACGCAAAAGCTCCTGAAGAGCAAAAGCACAAAAAGAAAAGAAAGAGGAGGTAAATGAGAAGAACAAGAGGAAGAGAGAATAGGAGGAGAGAGGGAGGGGAAGTGGGAAGACAACAAACAGAAGGAAAAATCAAAAATTATAGACAGCTGATGTTAATATGGAGCTCTGGTAGCGTAGTGGTTACGAATCGGGCTGTGAACCGCAAGGTCAGGAGTTTGAAACTACCAGCTGTTCCGCGGGAGAAAGATGAGGCTTTCTGCTTCCGTAAAGATTTACAGCCTTGGAAACCCTGTACAGGGTCGCTGTGAGTCGGAACCGACTCCACAGCACATAACAACAACAACAACAATGTTAATATAGAGATTTTATACAAATTGAAGCACCCAAGAGGCAAAAGATATGACCTTCACACAAATAGAACAAATGGTTCAGGATATGAAAATACGTTCAACTTCACTGAGAAGAGAAATGCAAATTAAAATTACACTGAGAGATCATCTATTAAATTCCAAAAGTTTAATGACACACTATTACATGGGGTTCTCACAGAGTCAGATCCTGAGACCAGTAAGTATTTCAGTGTAAGTAGTTTATTAGGGAGTACCTGGGTGGCAGAAATATTTAAGTGCTCTGCTACTAGCCAAAAGATTGGCAGCACCTTGGAAAACAGGCTTAGTGATCTGCTTCTAGAACGTCAAAGCCTTGAAAACCACATGGAGCAGTTGTGCATCCATGGGATCACCATGAGTTGAAATCTATTCACCTTGAGTTCAAATCCAGCCAACAACAACTACAATAGTTTATTTAGGAGATGATCCTAGGAAATATCACTATGGAAGTGAAGAGGGGAGGGATGGAAGTCAAGACAGGGTATGTTACACTATAAAGGTACCTAAAAGTTCAATTGGGGAACTGTTGGAAACAGGGTAGAATCCATTGCAAGGTGATCTCCAAAACTAAGGAAGCTTGGATATTTATCCACCAACTCGGTGTTCATGACTGATTGATGACTTTTTCTGGGGCATTACCTCTCAGGCATTTCCTCCCTGCCCCTCCCCCATGATCATGCACAGGCCATGCCTGCTTCCTGACGCCAGAAAAAATGCTCTGGGGCAGAGAGGTAGAACTGTGGCAAAAAGTGATTATATCTAGAGGATACCGGTGGAACACTGTAGCATCTTCTGCACATGCTCCATTGATACTGCTGACAACAGACAATGTCCGACATTGCTAGTGAAGATAGCAAGGAAATTGTCATTCTTACGGAAGCTGGGTGGCATATTAATCTCTGGGCTACTAACTGAAAGGTCAGTAGTTCATACACAATCAG
Organism: Chrysochloris asiatica; assembly: GCF_000296735.1. Classification (NCBI taxonomy): domain Eukaryota; kingdom Metazoa; phylum Chordata; class Mammalia; order Afrosoricida; family Chrysochloridae; genus Chrysochloris; species Chrysochloris asiatica. The sequence continues at coordinate 1,359,101 of NW_006408642.1, forward strand.
AAGCAGCTCAGAAGTAAGGCCTGGTGATCTACTTCCAAAAGATCACAGCCTTGAAAACCCAATGGAGTAGTTTTCCTCTCCACCCATGGAGGTACCATGAGTCAGAATAGGTTTGATGGTACCTAACAACAATACAACAATGGCAGTTGGGGGTGCCCTTTAGATACTGGCAATTTGACAATATCTAATACTGATTCTTCCTCTCCTAGTGCATATGCCTGTGGACTAAGCAGACCCACTTCTGGGAATTGATCCTACAGCTAAGATTTGTACATGTAGTAAATGATGTATGTACAAGATCCTTCATGCAGCTCTGTTTGAAATGCCAAGCACTTGGAAGCAATCTAATGTCTGTCCTTCAGCATACCAAGGAGTCCTGGTGTGGCACTGTGGGCTAATGCGCCAGACTGCAAAGTCATTTGATTGCAAAGTCAGTAGTTCAAGCTCACCAGCTGCTCCTTGGAAACACTATACAGGGTCGCTATGGGTCAGAATGGACTCGATGGCACTTAACAACAACAACAAAATACCAAGGAATACCATGAAGCCATAAAAATAAATGAGGCAGCACTCTGGATACTGATGTTGATGTGCAGAGATTATCAAGATACATTATGTGACAAAAGCAAGGTACAAGAAGAGTATACTGTGCACTGTGTAAAAAGGGAGCATGAGGGAAAGTAATACAAACTCCTATGTGCTTATAGATGCATAGAGAAACTGGCAGGATCCAGAGAAATTTATAACAGTGCTAATGTGAGGGTGGGAATTGGTGAGATAGGGTAGAATATATATGTTTTGTTTTGGAAATGGGAATAGTTCACTCAAACATTAAATTTAGAAATGCTGATTGAATTATGGGGCACTTTCTCACTTCTAGGAGCATTGATGGCACCGTGGGCTAAGCATTGGACTGTAAAGTAAAGGTTGGCAGTTTCAACCCACTAGTCGCTTCACGGAAAAAAAGATGTGTCAGTTTGCTCTGTAAAAATTTGCAGCCTTGGAAATCCTATGGACCATTTCGACTCTGCCTATAGGGTCACTGAGAGTCAGAATTGACTCAATGAAGTGGGTTTTTTTTCCCCCCTCATTCTAGCATGAGGGAAATGACCGCTAGGGAAAGACAGCTTTGGTAACGATGGACATCCTTGGAAACCCTGATGGCAGTGGCAGCTCTAGGGAGGGTGCAGGGGGTGGGGACCACACAGGGTGGTATTGTCAGAGAAGAGGCAGCAAAACAACTGTTTAAAAACTATTTTGTGCTGTGTTTCAGCAGAAATTTAATACTTTAATAAAAATATCCCTGTAGATAGATATAACAACCAAGACATTTTTCATAAGCCCATCTCACATGTATCAATATACCTGCAAGGCTAAACGTCTGCTGATTTCCTTTTTGAACCTTCTACAGTACTGGTGTGGTACTGTGGGTTAATGTGCTGAACCACAACACAAGGTTGGTGGTTCAAACTCACCAGCTTGAACCTCAGCTGCTCCTCAGAAACCCTATAGGGTAACAACGGCACTCCATCTAGAGTCCTAGTGTAGCACTATAGGATAAGTACTGGATTGCTAGCCACAAAGTTGATGGTTCAAACCCACTAGCCACTCCTCGGAAACTCTATACAGGGTTGCTCTGAGTCAGAACTGACTCGATGACAATTAACAACAACATTAACAACTGTGCACAGTTATATATGTCATTATTACCTAAGTACAATGACAGCTCAAATCATGTGGTCTCATGTGCATACAATAAAAACACTTATTGTTGTTTTTGTTGCTGCCAGTGGGATTTTGTTGTTGTTGTTGTTAAGTTTTTATTGTGAACTGAATGATAGTTTACATGGGAGAACATTGACCTTACACCATCGTTTTACTGCAATGATTACAATCTCCTCCGTGCATCATCATTCAATAGTATTTGCTTCCATTCACTGTATTGTTTTGGTTTGTTTGCCGGGTGGAGATGTACACAGACACACTCAGGAATATATAATAATTTTAAAAGCCAAAGGGCACATTTTGCAAGCCTGCCTCCTGGCCTCCAGCACACAGTCCCTCTCTTTCCATGAGTCTAGAGTCCTCAGCTGCTCCCTCTCTCCATGTTCTCATCTCTGCCTCCATCTCTGGTGTCAATGCTTCTCTGAATATGCCAGTATTTTTATAGCCACAGATTTTGTAAAATTTTCTAGTGCCTTAGCTAAACTATTGTGGTCACTGGTCTTTGTGAACCTGTGTCAATAACTTTTTTGAGAATGAAGTAACAAAGGAAAAGGAGAAAAGTCAAAAGAGTTCATTTACTAATAATTTAATTAATGTTATAATTCACTGTAGAAAGATCTTATCAGAGAAGTTTGTTGTGAGCAATCATATCCTCTGATACTACACCTAAGCAATTTATAACTATGTTGCATATTATTTGATGATTGAAATTGATAACAAGCATTACTCATGATTCTGTATAGTCTGGTATGGGGGGATGTTGACAGCATATCTACGGTCACCAGGTGACCCCAACTCTAATGGGGCAGTTCGACGCTGTCTGATAGCGTCGCTACATGTTGGAATCAACTCTGTGACAGTGGGATTTGGATTCTCATTCTACTTTGTATGTTTCTGATCCATTTGAATGACTTGCATGGTCTGTGTGTTACTTTCCAATTTGGGGGGGAAAATGGTTGATATAGAAATAATAACCACAAACAGAGAAGAAGGTAGACAACAGGTGAAATCACTAAAATCTCGACCAGCTGCAAGGGAGAGAAAATGACTGGCTGATGACAGCAGAAAAGACATTTTTGGAAGCATATTGGATAGTTCACAGCATCCTCAAGAAGACAGGAGTAACAGACTCAAACTACAAGCAGGGACCAACCCAAGGAAGGTAGGTGATAACCATAGAACTGTGTGATGAAGACACTAATGACATTGCCCCCTCTGGAGGGGAACAGGATGTCAGACCAGAAGTTTCAACTGAGGCATCAAAATAGGTGAGCTTTTAGATATCAGAGTGAAATGTGGGACAAGGCACCACACAGACAAATCCAAGTAGGTGAGCCCGAACTGCAAACAGTAAGTACACAAAGAAATGAAAGACCAGGATTAGAGGAAGCATCTGGAAGAGGACCTTGGAAGAGCTGTTGTCTTCCCGTGAGTGAGGGACTGGCAGTCAGAAGACACCAGCAGGGTGATTGCCAATGAATTCACAACATGCCTATGACAGCATCAGATTGACAGAATCCAGAGAGTATAACCTATGATAGTAACCAATGTGGTGAAAATGTCAAATTCCTCGTACTGTCCTCGTGTCTTCCAACCCCAAAAGGATCCACAATAGCAGCTATCGTGTGGGGATGACAGTGATGCTGAACGAAAGGTGGGAGGAGAACACGTCCCTTGGAAGACAGAAGTGTGGATTGGGTTATAGATGCCAAACTCTAAATGAGACCTTAGTGACCATGGTGTTTTTAGTTGACTTCAAGTGGGTCCCAACTCATGAGGACCCCATGCGCAGTGGAATGAAACCCAGCTCAGTCCTGCATCATCAATCAGTTGTAGACTGGACCATTCTGACCCAGAGTTTGTTGACTGAATTTTGGAGGTAAATCGCCAGGTCTTTCCTCCCTTCCTGTCTCAGTCTGGAAGGTCCCCCTGAAACTTGTTCAATACCGTAGTAACATACAAGCCTCCACTGAAGAAGAGGGTGGCTGCATATGAGGTACATTGGCAGGAATCAAACCTAGGTCTCCTGCATCACAGGTAAGAGTTCTACCATTGAACCAACACCACCCCCATACCCTGAGAGCTCCTAAAACTTTGCAACCCAAAAATAATCATGGAAGTCATGGGTACTCATTTCATAAGGCATCCAGTGGCCTCTCCCATGGAGTTCTGGTGTGGCGCTGTGGGTTAATGCACCAGACTGCAAAGCCATTTGAACTGCAAAGTCAGAGGTTTAAGCTCACCTGCTGCTCCTCAGAAACCCTATACAGGGTCGCTATGGGTCGGAACCGACTCGATGGCACTTAACAACAACAGTGGAGTGGCTTAAGTGGATATGGTAGGGAGGGGAGGGCAAAAATAAAATAGCTGCTAAGGGGGCCATGGCAAGATCAACAAAGTCACAGCTTCATAGGAATAGGATGTTTCTGCTGCAGCCGCTGAAATAATTAAATCTGCCTCGGCTTCTTCTTGCCACCTACTCCGGATTCAAAGTCCCAACAGAAGTATCTGATTGACGGAATTGAGACTTCAGTCTTATATCCCAGCCAACGTGCCCATGTTGCCCATAACACTTGATCTTGGGGAATTCTTCTAGCTTAGGGAGAGGGTTCTGAAGTTGGAATGAGAAAACCTGTCACGTTTTTCAGGATTAATATGGACGACTCTACAGTCAACAAATAGGATTATGGCTCCCTAGCAGGTACTGCACCCTGTTGAGTTGGAGTGGGCTGGGATCAAGGGGAGAAGAACCGGGGAGAGAGGATTCTAAGGGCAATATAGATATATAGATCCTGTCTTAAAGGAACTTCCAGCAACAACTTAAAAAAAAAAAAAAAATCTCATTTATCTAGGACTTTATAGCTTAAAAAGATCTTTTGTATACATTATTTCACTTGCTCTTGACAACACCACCATAAGATAACTTTTCCATGTCTAACATGATGCCTGGCACATAGTAGGTAGTCAATAAATGTTTGTTGAATGAATGAGTGGAGGCGTGCATGGATAAGCAAGAATTAAGTCCAGTAGTTAAAATACAAGCTTAGCAGTTTGGTAGTCCAGTTTAGCAATGTCCAATTGAATTCTCTGTGATGATGTAAATGTTCTATATTTTTGCTGTCCAATACGGTAACCACTAACCACATAAGATTATTGAGTGCTTGGAATGTGCTAATTAGACAGAGGAACTGAATTTTCAATTGTATATAATTTGTACTAAAATTTAATTTGATTAATGGCTACTGTACTGGGTAGCAAGGTCTACAGTTCAAATTCTGGTTCTGCTACCTACTAGTCTGTAACATGAGCAAGTTATTGAACCTCCCTAAGTCTCAATTTTTCCAAATGTAAAATGAGGAAGACACTTTTCACATCACTGGGTTGTAAAAGTGAAAGGAGGTCTTACGTGTGAAGGGTGAAGTTCACTGGGTTGTGAAAACTGGAGATCAGTCCTCATTGAATCAAGTCTGACTCAAGGAGACCAGTGTGTCAGAGCACAACTGTGCTTCATAGGGTTTTTAATCGGCTGAGTATTTGGAAGTTGACTGCCAGACCTTTCTTCTGAGGTGCTTCTGAGTTGACTCAAACTTCCCACCTTTCAGTTAGCAGCAGAGAGCATTAACTGCTTGTACTACCCAAGTATTCCTGTGAAGATTAAAGGGGGTCTTACAGGTTCTTGGGTGGTGAAAGTAGTTTGCGATCTGCTGTCAACCTTGATCTTGGTGGTTCAAACCTACCCAGCAGCACCACAGAAGGAAGGCCTAGCGTTCCTCTGTAAAGACTGTGGTGTAAAGAACTGTACCCAATGGTATAGTTCTACTCCGTAACACATGATGTTGTCATGAGTCAGTATGGACTCAGTAGCAATGGGTTTGTTTTTTTTAATAGGGAGAAAAGAAGACACCTAGCATCTAGTAGAAGGTCAACAAATGGAAGTCACTGTTTGGATTATTGTGACTCTGACTACAAAGATGATAAAGACCAAGAGAAGGGGAAGGGCTTACCCAGGCCATATGTCTACTACATGGCAGGGTGTGATTTACGTTTCTGAGCCCTGAATCCCAGTGCACTGCTGTTTTCTTTACAACAGTGACTGTTTACTTACCAAATTAAACAAGGGCTCCAAGACCTCCGTGTGTCCTTAAGCACTGTCTGTGCACTGAAAACTGAGTCTCACATACGTTTGTGACTGTTATTCAAATTCATGTAGATTCCACTGAGATTAATAAATGTACATTTGTTTTAAAGGATTACTCGATTTATAGTAGCTTTTTTTTTGTCATTATATAGATTCTCAACCAACAGATAGTAAAAGTACAATTGTAATGTAAGGGACCTCAAAATCTTTTGACATTGGAAAGACACCCTCCTCTTCTTTGTTGATAAGGTTGTTAACACCCCCTTGTTGAAACACAGTTAAAGAAGGGAAAGACCCAGGATATACACAAAAAAGAGTTAAATGTCCAGAGAACATGGTGAGGAAAAAAATTCTATAAATCAGTATACTAGGTATATTTGCTAGACACATGAATGGCTGGTTTTACCAAACAAGTTTTATTTAAAGTCAATTAATAGAAAAGATCAAGATATATTCCCCTGAAGGATTCTGCAGTCATCAGCAACTATAATAAATAAAACTCTGGGTTTTATTTAAAAAATTAAATTGTACAAATTCAGAATAGGAGAGACATTGCTTTAAACAAATTATTCAGAAGAAAGATTTCAAAGTCTTAGAACAGTGGTCCTGAGTGAGTACATATAACTAAGAAGATTCTCAAGAGGATCCATTGGGGTGAGGTAATAAAATACAAGAATGTCTATATTTATTTTCTATGTTTAAAAAAAAGCAAACTTCACTGATTGTATATATATATTGACAGCAAAGTCTTATATAGTTTAACAAGTAGATATCTAGGATGTGCATACTCAAAATTATTTTTCTAAGAGGTCTGCACTTAATTTTTTTAAATCATCAGAATTTTTGTTTGTTTTAAAAGACAAGCTGTGCACAAACCTATAGCATGATGTGATTGTTAAAAACAAGCCAAAAAAATCAAATCCTTTTAGTCATATCAGTTAGCTTTTCCTGTGTAACAAACCACCCAAAATCAACTTGACTTACAACCACTATTTTCTATTACTCAGAATCTGCACAATATTAATTGTACTGACAAACCAAGAAGGAGGATTTTCAAAACTATATCATATGAAGAAGGGTTGAAGGAATGGAGATCACTTTGCTAAGATAAAAGAACATTAATAGAAGAGAGATGTGTGTGGTACACATTTTCCTATCTTGATTTTTTACAACTTTTTAATACAATTTAGAGTGGAAGGAAAAAAAATTGAATAGGCTATCCTCTGAAGCAAAAGAAATGAAACCATTTTTTTCATTTGCCTAACTGATTTCATGATTATAGAAATAAGATTTCAGAGAGTTCTATTTGTGTGAAACAACACAATTGACTGATAAAAAATTACTAGCTAAAACCCCAGAGAATATGTATACGTAATGTTCTTGACAACTTTCCTCATTTTTATCAAGGAATTGGTTATTTCTTCCTCCTCTTTTTCAAAGGAGACCATTATGGTCTTTGTTTCATTCCCCCTTGTTTCCCTTACAGAATCGTATAATTATAAATTCAGAAGGTGAACAGATTTGAGAATGGATTATGGAGAAAAATTTGTAATATAAACAAAAGAAAGATGAGGTAACACGCCTGTCCGTGAGTGCCAGGGAAATGGTGTGGCAAATGCCCCGCTACCTCTGCATAAAGAACTGTGGGGACTCTGAGCAGTTTTTGACCATCTAATAGGAATATGTGAAATTAAATGTGTCGAAAAGAAAACCCATGCAAAGGCTGTGTCCTTTCTGGGTTCAGATGGAATTTTGCTTTGTTTGAATAATTTTCTATCTTTGCTCAAAACTAAAACTAATGCAAAGTTAAATTAAAAATACTGACTTGAAAAATCGGCCTTGTATAAGAAACCTATTCTATTCTAAGATTCAGAATTCCATTTCCAGACCATCCAATAAATTGAATTTTAATCACCCATTCTCTTGACAATTTAGACTATGATTGAACTCATCATTTGTGGCTTTTTAACAAACGATTTAAGGCTGCAATAAAAAGAAAAATGTCATTACTGGGAGTAAAATCAGAAATGGCAATATCCTTACTCTAAGAGAACTTTTTAAGTCAAGTTAAAAAAAAAAAAAAATCAATCTGTATGCTCTTTTACTTTTCTAGGCCCAAAGTGATTTTTTGCTGAGTGGTGCAAAACAGAAAATGGACATTTGTTTCTGGCCCACTGTGACTTTTATAGGCCCTTCATAAAGAGTATTTCTGTCACACACGTGTGATGTGACCAGTTTCCATAAACATTCAATCAAACAGTCGACAAGAGTCAAAATTCCCTTTCACATCAATGATAAATAGGACACAAATCTTATTTCCTTTTTCTATAAGGTAGATGATTTTTTTTAAAAAATCAATCAATCCTTGTTTTTCATGTAGCTATACACATGAATACATGTAATTTTTGTTTTAAAACTAAAAGCCCTTAAACATTATACTCCCTCCAATTTCTTAAAAGAAATTTATATAGCCAGTCCATACATTTTCCAACTATGTCATGACATAAAACCTCTCTATGTTTAAAAATGGCTAGCCTTCTACACACACATACACATACACACCCTCTACAACTCTGCACTATCCACTGATGACCATACTGTTTGGGATGGGTTAGTGGGGGCCACGGAGAAAGAAAAACTGGGAAGGATTTATTTAAAATTTTGTTTTTACAATAGACATGCATAATATTGACCGAATAGGACGTTTTGCTCTGTATTTTGTTTTGGAGTGGGGTGGGGGGAGAATCATAATTGTATTTAGACTTTATATGGCATGGGTTACTCAGTTCAGAGTAGAAGCACCTGCAGCAAATTAATTTGTTGTAGCACATTAATTATCTCATAGCTTCTATTTAGACTGCAGCTGTTGCTATTATGTTAATATTTTTTTATTACCACTGTATACAACAGGTTATGACAATAATAGAAATATCCCTCTTTTTTGGCTGTTTCCTTTTGTCGTTTCCATTTTTCAATGTCGGCAGGGAAGACTGAAAGAAATTTAGGCAAATTAAGCCCTAACTCCGCACTATAATTTTCTATTTCTGAACTGATTTGTAAGAGAATGGGTAACCGAAATTAGCAGAGAATCAACCCTCACAAAGATGGCGCGTGCAGAATTTGTGAAAGCGAAAAAGACGACGAAGGAGAAGCAAGAGAGGGGCGGAATACTGCAGTGCTGGGGTGGTGAGTGTTTGGATGGGGGCAGGGAAAATGCTGCAGTTTTCATGAAATAATAAGATGGGGGAAAAAAGGCATACAAAGAGTAGGTTTTTCATTGTTTGTAAAATATAAACACAGATGAATTCTGTCTTTGGTTTGTTCATGCTTTTCACTCTGCACAGCAGGGATGTTCTTAAGAAGTTGCCCTCTGCGAAATTTCACTAAATGGGAACCGTGGACCCTGCATGATGGGATTATAATCACACCAGCCACTCCTTTTACATAATTTTTTGTTTAGGATCCAGTAAGGCTCCCTGTTTTTAATATATATAAAGCTATAGATATGTGTATGTCGATAAACTGAGGATTTGCGTCCCTCTAGTCTAGTGCAAGCTAAAACAAAGACTGGTGTTATCACATCTATAAATCTCAATGGATTCAAAAACAATATGAAAATTTTTAGCTGACAAGAACATGTCTGCTGCCTGCAGTCCCTGCAATAGCTCACCATGTTGCCTACTAACCGAAAGATCAAAAATTATCGATTTCATGGCGCTGCGTGCTCTGGAAAGAAAAGCTAGTTTAAAATTTGCATTGTTTAAGAAATGAGTTAAAAGAATCTCTTTTTTTCTTTCTTCTAAACACTTTGGAATGTGAAAATGGCTTGTTTTAATCTTATCCATGATTTATTATACTTCTATTATTTTTAGCAGCTGGAGTTCAGAAATTATTTTTTTTCGATGAATTTAGGATTTTGCCGCAGTATACATCTGCAGTCCCAGAATCCTCCGGTAAGTTAATCCTTCTTGCGATGGGAAACGCCTTTAACCTTCTTGTGAATGAAATATCTGCAACCATTTTGAAATTTTTCATAGAGGTGTGTGTGTGTGTGTGTGTGTGTGTGTGCGTGCGTGTGTTGCGGGGATGGGGGAATGTTTCTAAAACACGATTTCTTAGGAACGTGGTGGTATTTGTCTGGGTTCTTAGAAACATTGCGGAACGCATACTTTTGTGTTCTTTGAGCATCACGGATGATGTCTCTCACATTTCTTCTTCTTTGCACTTTCTATGAAAGTCATTAAAATGTACTTCTTGACTATGGTGAGGAAACTAGTCAAGGCCTCAAGAACACAGAACTCCAAGAATGAAGGGAGTTCTTGGCATGACATAGCAGTCATGAACATAATGCTACTGTCGCAGCCACCGGCACCACCATTGCCATAGACTTCCACCACCTTTTACTGCCCCTCCCTCCATCTGCAGTGTACACCAGATGCAAGCTTTCCACTTTGCATCTCAGCCGAATCTGCCCAGTGGGTTCCTAGATTACTTCTGTGTACAAGAATAACCAACCATGTAGTCTGACAAGAGGTATTTACAACTACTTAGCCTGTTCAGTTGGAAAGAAATCAAAAGATAACACTGACCCCGAGATGATATATTGCAAATCAAAACTCACAATCCATAAATAGCCTGCTTGATGAATTTCTAAAAGAAAAGCGGATCCTTATTATTGTCCCGTGTCTTTAGGTTGTCATAAAGAAATATGGTTAACAGGTTTTCTTTGAGAGAGAGAGAGTGTGTGTGTGTGTGGGGTGGGTATTGTTTTTAAATGCATGAATTACTAGTTAGTTCTACTCTTATATTGGAAGTGGAAGGTTCCTTCTCAGGGGAATTCTGAGGTAGAGTCCAGAAGAGACCACACCCTAGTTTCAGAGCTCTTGAGTTCTGTTTCTTTTCAAGTCGTTGATTAACAATTATAATTTTTCATTAATTTAAGGGATCTAATCAAAAGGAACCAGTCATCCATTTCCCTCTCTAAACAAATCTCATTGTCCCAGGTGCTCAATAAATGTTTAATTAGTTTGATAGAGTTAACTATCGAAAACCTGAGCAGGCCTTCTTCAAAATGGTAGCTTGATTAATGCTTCTGTCTGAAGTGCAAAAACAATCCGGCCATTTCTGTCTTTGCCTAAAGATGATTCAAAGGTAGGCATTTTAGCAGGGGGATGCTTTGTGTTCGGTTCCATTTAGCGACTGCTTGAATCCGCCAGTGGTCAAATAAGATAAGTAATACCTCCGCTGTTAAACCAGCTGGAGACACACTGGGTTTCTAGGAACACAACCTGAAATTTAGAACCATTTGTCTTTCGCAGTTTCACAAAATGAATTTATTCATGTAAAACTCAAGCAGGCTAGCTATACTAAGAGTAAGTCTATAAAGGTGTTAACTGAGTATTTTTTAACGAGAAATACTGCCCCAAATCAATGATTAAAAAGCATTTTTACCAAATCACTTATTTCCCCAGCTCATCAAGCAGTCTGATACAGGTATTTCTCTTTGGTTTAATGACAGTATTATTTTTGTGTCACAAACCTGTTTATCACATGCTTTTAAATGATAAAATTGGCACAATTTCTGTCTCGTGAGAAAAGGAAAAAAAAAGTCTGAGAAATATGTTAAATTCCAACTAATTTGTTTTAATGCTAGTCACTCAGTAGCTCTTCAGTCCATACAAGTTTGATGGGAAAAAATAGATTATTGCAAATCTTATTATAATTCCCTTTAATAGTGTGTCTGCTGAAAGTATCAACAGGAGTTAAAAATGTTAATTCCATATTCAGAAAAAAATACTTATAGAAAACTGCTTCATTTTGGCAGCTGAATAGAGAAATACAACTAGGAGTATGTTCATCCTTTAGATCGTCTAATGATGTATATATTTCTTAAGCCAGTTTTAGCAGTGTCTTATTTAGTAAAGAATAAACTGAATATAGGAAAAGCAAACATGTTTAAAAAAAGAAAAACCTTTGATATTGTTATCTGTTATTAAAACATATGAATTTAATCATATCAACTGTAAATTCAATTACGTACATTGAGAGTTAAAATTGAGACTGGATACCTGAAAATATTATTTATATTTGAGTTTGTATTAAAAATCGTTTAATTAAATCTCTTTTTCTGTTCATGCTGTCTGAATTATAGCCAGCTGAGTTGACCACAACCATCAGCTGCACTTAATTCTACAGATTACTAACCAAACTGCAAATGAGACAATGGATCTTACTGAACAGCATCTTGTGCTTGGACTCATTCACTGCAGGGACCCCCATGTGCTAAGGTGATAGACAACAGTTGATACTACAAGTGTGCATAATAAAATACATCTTTTAAACAGCAAAACAGAGTTATTGAAAGAGCCTGTTGGCCTTGAAGCATTAACTATGCTGAAACTACATGTCCTAACCCTTTGAGTGGAGTAAGTAGGTTTCCTGCCTGTTACCTCTGTATAAAGGCTCATTGTTTGCATGCAATAATTATAATGCTGGGATAAAAGCTCCAAGATAACTTTCACTGTTGCTTTTTGTACTCTTTTAATTGCTTTAGAGGAAAAATATGCGTAAAACAACAGATAAGAGAAAGGGAATCGATCATAACTGCTTCAGCTTCACAAATGCCAATCTTGCTGGATTACAATGGAGATTTGCTCACAGGAAATGGAGACCCAACTTGAGCCCATCACATCAATTAGAAATTGTTGTTGAAGAATAGATTAGTTTTAAAAAAAATTGTTGTTAAGTGCTGTGAGGTCGGTTTCGGCTCATAGCGGCCGTATATAGGGTTTCCAAGAAGGGAGTGGTGAATTTGAACCATTGACTTTTCGGTTCAAACCGACCTTGTGGTCCAGGGTTTTATCAAGGCTGTCTAATCGATAACTCTTTCCCTAAACAACATACTTGGCTTTCTCGCGTTAAGTGTGCCCTTGAAATGCATCTCCTAGTGCTCACAAATCAGCCTACTCATACATGGTAACAGAGTGGAAACAGAGAAAATTGGAATCTATAAGATTTCACCTAATTGACAGGGCTCTCATGTTAATCTGTCTTCATTAGTCATGTTCACAGTAGGCACTCAGAAGGACTTGTTGAGCTGCGGACTTGAGCACAATCTAACAAGAGTTCTATCCTCCGTAGTAGGGATAGAAGGCCTCTCGGCCCGGTGGCCCCGTCCGGATTCAGGCTGCGCGGCCGGTTGCGATGCGGAATCTATGATCCAGCTGGCGGTGGGCTTTGGGGTACTGCGCAGTTAGGCAGCGAGCCTGGCCTAGCAGGGAGTGTGTGCACAGACCGCTACAACGTCCGAGGCCCCCGACCGACAGTAGGGTCGCGGGGCCCGCAGCAGACCCCAGAGCCGGGTGGGTCCCGACCCTGAGCATTCTTGCCGTGGCCACCACCTGGTCCCGAACTTCCGTTCTCCCGAGACAGGGCCAGACAGCCTCGCAAAGCTTCAGACGGCCAGGGTCCAGGTGTTGCCTTAGGCGGACGGCAAAAAGCGCGCGGCCAACGTAGCGTTTGCTCTTACGCTTCGGGGGACGAGCGGGGCCGGGACGTCTGGCTTGGGACACTGGGAGATCTCGGGGTCGTCTGTCCCCGCCCCAGCACGCAGGAGGAGCGGCTTCCCAGCCTCAGACTAAGACGCCCCCGTGGGAGGTCCTCCACTCCCGCGCGGCGGGGTAACTACCGGCCTCCACCCGGGTGAGCGTCTAGGAGCACGCGGGCGCCCCGCCCCGGCCCCGGGCGCTGGGAACGCGGCGGGCGGATCGGCAGCGCGAGGACTACTTTCCACCGCCCTCCGGAGCCCCGCCCCTTGTCCTCGCGTGGCGGAATGCTCCGCCGCCGGCGGCAGGATACAGAGTTTCTGTGCGTCTTATAAGAGCTCCTTGTGCGGCGCCATTTTAAGCCTCTCGGTCTGTGGCAGTCGTGTTAGCTTGGCTCTGGAAGCGGAGAGCTACGGGAGGCGGAGACGGTGGACGGTCCAAGGAACAGCTCCAGTCCCCGCCGAGCCTCCACTGCAGGCCGAGGACGACTCGACTCCCGCGGCGGGCGGAGCCTGTTCCCCTGAGGTGCTTGGACGCTCCTTTCCTTACCCTTCCGGGGCTGCTCCTGGCTCCCTCTTCGGAGCCAAACTTCGTCGCGAGCGCCCGGTCCCGCTGCTGGCGCGGACCGGGGCCCGGTGCAGCCCGAAGGCCTGGGGCGGGGGGCGCGAGCTGGGGTGCCGGGGAA
>NW_006408642.1:1373292-1438101 GCF_000296735.1 Chrysochloris asiatica
GGCGGCCGGGCCCGGATTCCAGTCGGGCTGCTCCGAGGGGCGCCGTTTGGGGGAAGAGGGGACGCCGCGGGGGCTAGTCCAGGAGCCCGGATGGCCGGCGGGTGGGGGGGCCGTGGTTTCCGTCCGGGGCTCCGGCCGCGGCCGAGTTTGGGGGAGGGACCCTGCGCCTCGGGATGCGCTGGGGTGGGGGCGGGGGCTCCGCCTTCTCAGCCGGAGCCCAGAGTTGGGGTTCGGGTGCTGGGGTAGGGGTACTACCCTAGGTCTCCCCTGCCGTAGGGGCACAGCCAGTGGGCTTTCTGGATCTCCCCTTTTCTTTCCCAAAGAGTATAAGAAAATTATTTCATGCCTTGTTTCTGCGAGTTTGGCACTGGCGCTTGTTAAAATAGAAGCAACTTTAAGCCTTAGAGGAACCAAACTCTTAGTGCAGCCAGTGCGGCGCGCCAGTAGGGTTTGCACGCAGAAAATCCATGTTTGCCCCTCGTATTTCCTTCTGTCGGCCAAGTGAGTGAAAGCCAGCGGCGACGCGTGTAATGTTACTGGGAGTCTTGGGTTTATGGAGGTGGGTGTGAGACCCCTAGTAAAAAGGGGTGGGGGGAGAAGGTCCGAGGGCGACTGGTTTATTGCTTCATATAAAGTGAAACGCGGGACTCAGCTTCTGTTTTGAGAAATCTGTTCGCCAAAGCAATGCATGCAACTAGTTTTACAATTTAACTGTATTTTTAGAGTTACCCCCCCCCCCCCCACACACACACCAAGCCGAGCGAATTTCCCCCCTGCTACAAAATTGAGCCACTGTAATTCTAGCACGGCCACGTCTTTCAGTGTTTTGTCTGGGGGTGGGGTGGGGTGAGGGAGACTTTTTTTTTTTTTCCCTTGAAGAGTTTCTAAGTTAGATTCCCACAGCTCTCTTCTGAATCGGCTAAAGCTTGAAGGCTTTGGCAGTTTGCTGTAGTTGCTTCCTTGGTTTTCTGTTCGCTGTTGGAGGGAGCATTGTCTCATACTTTGTATCTTCCAGACATCTGTGGTTTCCCCTCCCCCTGAGTGTGTGAGTGGTGAATAGAGAGAGAAGGGGCTGCTGGTATGCAGAGGTCGGCAAAAGGAAATCGAGGGTGGTTTTAGTGAAATGAGAGCTTTGTATCCTGAATAGTGATGGCAACTTGAAGAGACGGCTGCGTTTCGTTTCCCTTGATAAAGTCTAGGCGAATGTTTTTCAGATTGCTAAATTAGAAAGTATTGTGTCTGGAATTAGGAAGCCATTTCATTATTTGTCACTTGGTCAACATTCATACCTTAAGAGAGAGGTTTTCTTGGTACCTTACCTTCACCGTAAAGTAATATTAGAGAAGACTAGAAATTCTAATTAGATATCTTATTATTTCCTGTTTAAATTAGTGACCAAAAGTGTGGTTCGGAATCTTTTTTTTTTTTTTTTTTTAATAAAACCACAAGACCTCTGGATTAAAAAATGAAAAAATCCTGGTTTGAGACTGGCCATTCACACCAGACGAAATTTGATTAATTTGCACCCGATATTCATTATTTTGACCTAGTCTTTGTTCTAAAGGCCATGTACAAGGACAAGGCACTAAAGTAATTGCAACAGTAACTGAAAAACTTGAAAAACTTGCAGAGGACTGTTCTATAGGATTAAAAGAACCCTGAGACTATTCAAGTCTGAAGTCCATGAAGGGGAAGTAAAAAACTGACTGCACTAGAAAGCTTAGTATAGCATGTAATTTAGAGTCCTGTGGGTACGGGGCCTGAGAGTCTTCCATTTTAGATAGTTGTCAGGGAAAACGAACCCTTGTAGTTTCCTAAGGTAGCTAATTAAAATGAAGCATTTGTGATATACCACGTGTCAAGAACCATTCAAGAGTTTACTTTCTTCATTTTGTTGCTACTTGATTACTTCGCTTAAAAGATTGCGTAGAAAAAAATTACGTTGTATTAAAAAGTACTGAACTTTGAATTACGCTTTCTACTGTTCTTAGTGATGGCTGGAGTAAAAGTCATAAATGGGAGTTCCATATGCTTGTTTTAATAGATATTATCTTGGTGAGGCGCTGTGGGTTAATGCGCCAGACTGCAAAGCCGTTTGAACTGCAAGGTCGGTGGTTCAAGCTCACCAGTCGTTTCTCGGAAACCCTATACAGGGTAGCTATGGGTCGGAACCGACTCGATGGCACTTAATAACAACAACAACATCCTGTGTGGTGCTGTGTGGGTTAATGTGCTGGACTGCAAAATAGGTTTAACCCGCAAGGTCAGCGGTTCAAACTCACCAGCTGCCCCTAGGAAACCTTATACAGGGTTGCTATGGGTCGGAACCAACTCAACGGCACTTAACAATACAGGGTTGCTATGGGTCGGAACCAACTCAACGGCACTTAACAAATATAACAATCCTCAAAGATAGAGTTCTAGTGTGGCACTGTAGAATAAACATTACGTAGTGGTTACGAATCGGGCTGCGAACCTTAAGGTCAGCAGTTCAAAACTGCCAGCTGCTCCGCGCGAGAAAGATGAGGCATTCTGCTCCCGTAAGCTTTGTAGCCTCGGAAATTCTGTTACAGGGTCGCTGTGGGTCTGAACCGACTTGAGGACACTTAACGACAACAACTAACCGCAAGGTTGGCAGTTAAAAGCCACCTTGGTTACCGTATACACGCTTGTAATGAGACAGAGCTCTGGTGTGGTGCTGTGGGCTAACGAGCCAGACTGCAAAGCCATTTGAACCCCATGGTCGGTGATTCAAGCTCACCAGCTGCTTCTTGGAAACCCTATACAGGGTCACTGTGGGTTAAACCGACTCTCCAGCACTGCACAACAACAACGAGACAGAACCTACTTGGGACTTAACACCAGCAATCCTCCAGGATGGAAAGGGGAAACATGAAATAGGCAGGTTTCTCTCCAAATAATACTTTGAGATGCAAAGATTGGAAAAACTCTTATCTGTAAATATATTTTTGGGGGGAGGTCGTGGAGGGGAAGAGGCATGATAAGATGAATGTTGAAACTAGAAGGGGCTTGGAGTGATCAACAATGTATCATTCTTCATGTCTATAAGTAGCAATAACATTAAACACCAGAAATGAAGTATACAAATATATTCATCCAAATGAAGCTTGTGTTATTGAAATAAAACAATACATTTCTCAAGTTTTGATTTTATTTTTTTCTGGGCTACTAGTTGATAATTATAGAAAAGTAGGCGGTAAATTTTAAGTTTGTACTTTGAACTTTGTTTCAAGCATGCTTGACTGCTAACCCAAGGTGGAAAGAATGAATGCTATTTTAGAACAAGATAAACTTCCAGTAAAAAATTTGGCAACTAATATGTAGTGCTGCATGTTGATTTGTAGCAGTATCTTTGAAACTTTTATTTAGATTAATTTAGTTGTTTTCTTACAGTCCTTTTCTTACTGGGATTGTAGTATTGTTGAAGTAGCTTGCCTGAAAACACATTTATACCATGAAATAAACAGTAATCATGGACTAGAATCTGCTTCTGAATTATTTGCCCAGATAATTTAGTTGTTGCTTTTTTTCCTTTGTTAGAAGGATATTGATTTGCAGGATCAGTCTATTTCTGTACTTGAATAGACTATTGTTTATGCAATATTGTTCTAATTGTGTGGTAGACAACTAGGTTAATAGGCTAAAGTAAATATGTGCTTCTCCGGTTTCACAAAAGGAAGATAGGTAATAAGCATGTGATTTGTGTTGTTTGAAAATGAGTAGGCATTAACTCAGAGATTTTCATTTCTTAAACTCGAGAAAGTTCTGTGATTTCCTCTGTTTACTTAATACTGCCTTTGTGTTCTGTGCAAGACTAAACTTGACTTAGTTTGAAGCCTGGATTCATTTGTTGAGACTGAACTCTGCTATCCTTGAAGTTTGTACATAATCTCCTTTCTCTCTAAGAGGGGGGATCTCTTTGGAGAAAGTTTGTAAAATAGAAACTCTTTTTTAAGGTTGAAAGTAAGGCTTCAAAGTGGTTCCTTTGATCCCCTGCTGAGAATTTGCATTTCCACCAAGATGTACTGAGTCAGAATCTGCAGTCTAACAAGACTTAACAAGATCCCCAGGTGATTCTTGTGTATACATAAGAACCAATTTGAAATTTGTGATTTAAACCACCTTTTGAGCTTGTTCATCAAGGCTAACTGTGGACATCTCCTTTCAAGAGACATCTCCACCCCCAAAATGTCTTTCAGACCTGAAGCAGCAATGTTAGGGCATGTTTTTATTGTATCCTTCTGGTCACTTTGAGTGCCCTCCAGTGGATATAGTGTAACATTTGTTTGTTTACCCCCACAGCAAGTGTGTGTAGAGGATATTTGTGAATAGTTTTGATGATGAGAAAGCATGTCAAGAAACTTTTTGAATTCTAGAATTTGTTCATATCAACATTGCTCATTAAAACCTGCTTGAGAAAAAGTCGCTATCTCAACTAATATTTCTAGGAGAAATGTCAAAATTACAATTGGGGAGTTTTGTTTAGGTCACTTTAGGCAGTGGAGTCTTGGTGTGGTGCTATGGGTTAATGTGGTCAACTGCAAAGTCAGTTTGATCCACAAGGTTGGCGGTTCAAGTTAACTGGGCGCTCTTTGGACACCCTGTGTAGTCCCTATGGGTCAGAATTGATGGCACTTAATAATAACAAATAGACAGTTGTTCCACTTACATATATTTGAATGATAAACAGAAAACAATACAGTATTAGTGGTAAAAGAGTGGTGCAGTCACATTAAGGAATTACAGAAACTAAAATTCTCAGAAGTTACTGAAGAATTTGTCTGAAATCAGTTGCATATTAAGCTGTAAGTACTCAATTTATATATTAACAAAAGATACTATATCTGTGTTAGGAATTAGAAGTGAAGCTAATACAGATGGAGTCAGCATATTTGAAATAGAATATAAAGCTAAGCAAGTATAAGGAGTCCTGGTGTGGAAGCACTATAAACTGCTAAGTGCAAGGTGGTTGGTAGTTCGAATGAGCTCCTCAGACAGGGTCGCATTGAGTCTGAACCGACTCAAGAGCGCTAACAGCATGAAGTGTAAGGCATTACACACAATTGTGTGATGCAGTATACTTTAAAATTTTCCACTATTTTTTGTAGGTCCGTATGCTAAATTTCATGCTTTATACATTTTCTGAAAATACTTGTTTCAGATTGGAGTCTGATTAGCAGTAGGAATAACACTAATTCCTGTTAAATAAAGTCAAAATTAGAATTTGAAAGTCATATTATCAGGTTGGAACTTCTTAGTTAGAGTTTGAACTTTGTTTTCGAAAAGATGTGACTAAAACGGAGAGGAAACTAGAGCACAGTTAAGGAAAATGAGTATCATTCATTGCTTCACGTGGAATTCAGTCTAATTTTGTGGAAACATTGATGTTTTTGACGACTTAAAATGTATTATACCTAGAGCTTTTCTGTTATTTTTTTAAGCAATAACACTTGAATTGCTTAATATGTTAGAGTGGTTTTTTCCCATAGTGAATTAAATGTTTCTCCTATAAGGATCATATTTGTAGTTAATGATATCCAAGTTGACTGTGTCAAATAGCTGCTGTTTCAGTTTTCCAAGATTTTTATGAGAAATAATGGTAAATATGATAAAATATGCATGTATAGCTTAAAGAGTAATTTTTACTACCTGTTAGGGAGTAAATTTAATTCTTGGAATTAGCTACTTGTGTTCATTAATACGGCATGCAACAGTATGATGTCCAAGATAAGGTAGCTAAAATAAGATTGCTTTTACAAGCCATATAGGATGAGTCTCATTATGGTATGGTGTCTCCAGGACCTGGCAGGCATCAGGCTAATTGGAGAGTACTTGTCCCATCTAAGCAGCCGTTTTTACTCTAGCCAATGTCTTGGGAATTTAGCTCATGTTGCCAGATCATCAAATCCCCTCACTGAAGCAGGAAAGTCAGATTTTAATGTGCATAATGGCACTTACCAAGGATCTCTGGTAGTGTAGTGGTTACGAATAGGTATGTGAACCTCAAGGTTAGCAGTTCGGAACTTTGTCCTTGGGAGAAAGATGAGGCTTTCTGCTCCTGTAAAAATTAACAGCTTTGGAAACCCTGTATAGGGTTGTTACGAGTTGGAACTGACTCCATGGTACATAACAACATTTTTTTGTCAGTGCAATTTGAAGATGATTGTAAATGGACTGGTTGGTGCAAACTGCTCCTAATTTTAATATGAAATAGGTTCAAGACCTATTAGCAGTCTTTTAAGAACTGTACTCAGGAATGTTTTTTTGTTTTTCTTTTTTGTAAGTGTAAGTAGTTTTAGGGTACTGTTGTAGGGAGTGAATCTGTCTGAAGTTTTCCATATACTAGATGAATGCCACATGTATAAGGGAGGAGGGAGGAGCAAGGGATTCTTGGAAGTGTTTTTCAACTAACTATGGAGGCTTTCAACTGGAGTGCCATTCCCCTGCAGTGTAGGAAAGTGCTGACTGTAGGCTTTTAAATTAATTTCTAAACCACTGCAAGAATGTGGCAGTGTCAAACATTACAAGACTCAGCCCAAAAAGCCCTACTGCCATTTGCCATCATTATTTCTTGCTTATATTCTGCTTGCCAAGTTGATTCTGACCCTATAGGATATGGAGTAGAATTGCTCTTTAGTAAGGATTTCCGAGATTGTAAATAGTTACAGGAACAGACAGCCTAATTTTTCTCTGGTGTGTTTGAACTTTCAACCTTTTGGTTCGCCCAACCAAAAGCCCAACGTTTAACCCAACACAGTACTCTTTGAATGGTTTCATAAGTGAGTTTTCTAGTATTTTGGTTAAGTGTACAGTTTTAGTATTCATACCCAACTATTATATGAATTTTATTATTTGACACCTTATTTTTTATGGAAAATCAAATGGGAATCTGAACATTTTTATATTGTAACTTGTAGTTGTGATAGTTTTGACTTCTGTGATCCGTTCATGTAATAAAGCTTTTATTTTGTATCTGATACTTATTTCTTGCTTTTATTCTGCTTGCCATTTTTCTTGGACCCTGAATTGCAGTGCTCATTATTCTGTGTCATTCTCCAAAGAGCAAAAAAGTGAGAGCCTAGAAAATGTAGAGATTAGACGTCTAGGAATACCAGTGGAAGCTGGGAAAAGACAAGAGGACCTTCCCTTTCCCCATCAGAAGCAAAGCTAGAACTGCTTCACTTATCACTAATCAGTTTGTATGGAGGGTGCATCTTGTCTTTATAATGGAGGAAGTATTGTGTTCTGATTATGGGCCAGTTTTGCCACAGGCTTTTTCAAAGACTCTTCCTACTTCAGCTGTCTTTCTGTCTTTATTAAACTTATTCCTGCTAACCCCTATGACTTTTTTGGTTCCCATCTTCCACCTTTTTTCATTATCTGAAATCATTGTGCCTTTTCGAACTCATATTTAAAAAACAGACCATCAAACCCGTGGTCATCCATTCTATTCTGACTCATAGTGACCCTATGTAGGGTTTCTAAGGCTGTAAATTTGTGTGTGTTCCTATGATGTATGAAGAGTCACTTGCAAGGGGTTAAAAGTCTTTTCTAATATTCCAACACATCTTTAGATAATTTCATTTTTTATTTTGCTACTGAACATATCTTTGTGAATTTTCTAATTCTTAAAAGTGAAAATATTTTTTTTAATATACAAAGTTTAAAACTATAGAAAGTAAAAGGTTTCACTCCCAAAGATTGCCAACAGTTAGGATTTGTACTTAATACTAGACATGTATATGCTAATAATGTTTTATTGTGAGTTATGTGATCGTTTACATGGGAGAACATTAGCTTTACATTCATCCTATTGTATATAGTTTCATTGCCATGGTTACAGTCCTCTCCATGCATCTTCAACCAACCAAAGGGTATATACTGCAAGCCTGCCCCCCGCCCCCCAACCCCCTGGTCGCCAGCACACAGCCCCACTCCCTCTCTGGGTGTAGAGTCCCCAGCCACCCCATCTCTCCATGTCATTGTTTCTGCCTCCATCTCTGGCATCACTGCTTCTCCGGGTAGGGTCACGCATTCCATACTTCTCCCTTGATGGTCCCAGGGACCTTCGTCAAGTCAGTCATTCCCCTCCTTTTGCTACAAAACATCTACCTTTACATCTCCAACTCTTACAGTCAGTCCTAAGAGCAGTTATTCACTATTGAACCACAAGGGACCTATCCCCATCTCCTTTCATCAGCCCCAACCACACAGATTGTATACTACTCTATCTTCCTCCGCACATTCTGAATCTAGGCTCCCACTTGAAAGCTTGTAAGCCAGTCACTTCTTGACTTTGTAGCCCCCATTTTGGGTAGCCAATGTCCAAGTTGCCCATCCCTATCTACCCTGTATATTGAAGGGGTGGGAATGGTTCTCACTGTAAAGATTTGTTCCCTCTTTTGAGCTACTGCATCCATAGGTGTAGGTCACGTTCATCAAATTGTATCACATTACTCCTTTTTTCTGCTTCTTTCTTCTTCTAGTTGAGTTCTGATCATCCAGCCATTGAAGCCAGGTCAAGTGGGTATTATCTGCATGTGTAGGTGTTCTTGTGCATCTCCCCTCACTTATATCAGCTGGACGCTTCACTCAGCTCTAGCTCTTTGTGGCCATGTCACTGTCTCTGGGCCCAGGAGTCCCCAGGTCTTGCCATACTGCTGGCCAGCCAGGTCTCCACCCGGGTTCACAGGAGTCTGTTGAATGTGGTAGGACTTAGCTCACAGCTTCATTGTTGTTTTTCCCTTACTTTTCCTTATTGGTGACCAACGTGGTCACCAGTCACAGCGCATGTCTGCTTGTGTATTCCCCTTGAGTCTTAGTCTTGGAAAGGGGTTTTAAGGCTGTAAATTTTTATGGGAGTGGAAAGCCACCTCTTTCGCCCAAGGAACAGCTGTTGGGTTCAAACTGCTAACCTTGTGGTTAGTAGCCCAATGTGTAACCTACTGTGCCACCAGGGCTCCTTGGAAATCATGTTGTTTAAGTTAGTTCCTACTCATACAGCGACCTATTACAGGGTTTCTGAGGAGCAGCTGATGAGAGTGAACTACTGACCTTGTGGCTCACAGTTTAGTGCTGATCCTACAGTGCCACACTAGAAACGGATGTCAATGTTGTTTAGTGCTCTAGAGTCACTTCCAATTTATAGCAACCCTGTATAGGGCTTCCAAGGAGCAGCTTGTAGATTTGAACTGTTGACCTGGCTTAGCCGTTCAACCAACCTTACAGTCGAGTGCAAATCCTCTATATTTTCCTATCTGTTCGAAGAATGAATGCCCTTTTCCCTTTTATTTTCTCCAACTAATAATGCTACTTTCCTTGCAACCCTTTCAAGTAGTGAGTGCTTTCTTTTAACACACCGTCCACCGCTTAAGCAGGAATCCTGGTGTGGCACTGTCAGATAAGCACTGAACCGCAAGGTCAGTGGTTGAAGCCCACTATTTGCTCCTTGGAACCCTAAACAGGGTCCTTAACAACTACTAAAGCAAGAGAGGTAGGGTTTGTGTTTCCTGCACCTCCTTGTCATTTTTTTTTTTTTTTTTAATGTTTTATTGTGAATTATGTGATAGTTTACATGCGAGAACATTACAGTCATTCTATCATATATTGTCTCATTGCCATGGTTACAATCCCCTCCATGCATCAACCAACCAACCATAGGGTATACCCTTCAAGCCTGCCCCCCATGGTATTCAGCACACAGTCTCTCTCTCTCTGTGTCTAAAGTCCCCAGCTGCCCTATCGCTCCACATCATTGTCTCTGCCTCCATCTCAGGCATCACTGCTTTTCTGGGTAGGGTCCCGCTCTCCGCTGTTCTCTGTTGATGGTCCTAGGGACCCTCGCTCCTAGACTGGAAAGTTAATCACTCCCCTCCTTTCTACAAAATGTCTGCCTTAACATTTCCAACCCTCATCCTTTTATTTTCTTGACCATTATCCCAAACTCCAATCTTTGACTCTCATGTTATCAAATTATACATCCTATTTATTTCAACTATCTACTAACTCTTGGTTCAGTCCCTTCCTGCTTGAACCATGTAGCTCTTGGCTAAATTTCTGTCATAATTCTTGGTGTCTGTATTCATGAGCAGTGCTACTGTGGTTTGATCTGCAAAGTGACTTGGGTAGGAATTGTGATAATGAACTCATGCAAGAACATCAGCCACCTGTGTCACTGAGTTTATCAGACTTTGTAGTCAGACTGTACTTGATGAAGAAAGCAGCATATTGACCATATTGATTTATACTCAGGCAAAGCTGCTTCTGGTGTCATGGCCTGGCACTTTCAAGGAGTGTGGTGTAGAGGACCCTTGTATTAACCTGCCATCTTAATTCCCTGATTTTCTCTCCTTAAGAATTCTTTGTCACCTCCTGTCTTCCCATCTTACTCTTGTTTTGAAGTGCTGTTGAGTCTATTTCGACTCTTGTTAATTGTTGTTAGGTGCCCTTGAGTTAACGCCAACGCATTGCGACCCTTTATAGGGTTTCCAAGGAGCAGATGGTGAGCTTGAACCACCAACCTTGCAGTTCAAATGACATTGCAGTCTGACGCATTAGCCCACAGCGCCACACCAGTTCCGACTCACAGTGACCCTTAATAGGGTTTCCGAAGAGCAGCTGGTGAGTTTGAACTGCCGGCCTTGCGGCAAAAAACACAAAACTACCTTGCAGTCCAGAGCATTAGCTTGCAGTGCCACACTAGGACTCCATTCCTTATAGTAAATGTACTAAAACCCAATAGCCCTTTGGGTGCCAATGGGATTTATATAGTCTGTTGATCAAGCTGTTCAGTATCCTTCACCATGAACTTCTGCCCAGCTGAAATTTAATTTTGAATTATAATTGCTCTTATATACCCATATACCCTCAAGAATTTTGTCCCTGTCTACATGCCCAGTGATCCCTGGTCCATCAGTTCACTTTTCTTTTTTTCACTTTGTACTTTTTTCTCTCTCCTTCAACCCCTCCTCTTCATTCTCATGCATCTAGTACTCCTGCTTTCTATTTGTCTAGGAATATTTAATGATTGGAAACATTCAAACAGGCTCCTATAACTTCGTTTGTGCTCTTTACCTTCTATTCTGTCTGTGGAAGAATTGTTTCAAGATAAGGCCAACCGATTAATTTGTATTTGAGATCTCCCAAGGATATTGCTCTGACATTCTCTCTCTTGCGTTATTGGCTGTTCTTTCTCTCCTAGCTCTTTCCATGAGCATGCAAGCATGGTGGTGGTTATGTGCCATGGAGTCGGTTCTGACTCATAGCGACCCTGTAGAGGGTTTCCGAGGCTGTCAATCTTTACGGGAGCAGAAAGCCTCATCTTTCCTCCATGGAACAGCTGGTAGTTTCGAACTACTGACCTTGAGGTTCGCAGCCCTTTAGTAACCACTACGCTTTAAAAAAATGAATATAAGGGAGCTACAGAAAGTCTTGGTGTGGCGTTGTGGGTTCATGCGTCAAACTGCAGTTGTTTGAACCTCAAGGTCAGTGATTCAGGCTCACCAGCTGCTCCTTGGAAACCCTATACAGGTCACTATGGGTTGGAACCGACTCAATGGCACTTAGCAACAACAACAGAAAGTTTGTGGGAAAATGGAACTAAAAGATGGTGGAGTTTTTCCATGAGCTTTATGATGCCCTGTGTATTTCTACCTTATTTTTCCCAACACTCACCACCTCCAGTCCCTGTTTTTCTTTTTAACAAAACACCTTGAAACAATTGCCTATATGGGACTTTGCCCTTATTAGTGACCACCATGGTAGTGTAGTGGTTACAAATTGGCCTGCGAACCTCAAGGCCAGCAGTTCGAAACTACCAGCTGTTTTGTGGGAGAAAGATGAGGCTTTCTGCTCCCATAAAGATTTATAGCCTCGGAAACCCTGTACAAGGGTCACTATGAGTCAGTACCAACTCCATGGCACCCAACAACAGAAACAAGTTACAAATTCGCAGTCCTTAACTTCACTTAACATATTATTAGTAGCATTTGTGTGGCACTGTGGGTTAATGCACTGTACTGCAAAGTCAGTTTGAACCACAAAGTTAGTGGTTCAAAAACGCTCACCAGCCACTCCTTGGAAATCTTATACAGGGTCACTATGGGTTGGAACCCACTCTATAGCACTTGACAACAACTTCACTTAACCTATTAGTAGCATTTGGCAAAGTTGTTACAGTTGTTTGAAACACCGTGGGCTAATGCTCTGGTCTGCAAAGTTGCTTGAACCACAAGGTCAGTGGTTCAAGCTCACCAACCATGCCTTGGAAACCCTATACATGGGTCACTAATGTTGGAACTGACTCCACAGCACTTAACAACCACAACAATAGTGTATCACTTCATATTACCTCACTGGCTTCCTCCTTAGTTTTTCCTTTGCCTCCCTCTGCCCCCTTTTCAGTCTTTATGTTGGAGTATATGTTGGAGCAGCTGAAGGTTTAGTCATAGATCACGTAATCAGATTTCATACTATTGGCATGACATCTTAATCTTCTGCCTTGAGTATTGCAGAGGCTCTCTTAATTGGTGTTCCTGTTTACATATTTGTTCCTTTAAATGTATTCTCAGCACATTACACATTTAATCCTATAGCATTTACCTGTTCAAAAATCTCCAGGGGTTTACCTATTCAGTGAAATCACTGGTGCTGTTAGGTACCTTAAAGTTGACTCCAACGAGTAGCAACCCTATGCACAACAGAACTAAACCCTATTCGGGTCCTGCTTCATCGCCATAATTGTTATGCTTGAGCCCTTTGCTGCTGCCACTGTGCAAATCCATCTTGTTGGGGGTCTTCCTCTTTTTCACTAACTCTCCACTGAGGTCAGAATCACCTGTGGGTATTGTCAAACCTCCCACTTTTTTGAGAATACTCTGTTTGTTATTTGTAGCACACTTAATATCTCTAAAAACAAATCTTTGTTCTGTTTTGTATCCCAGGTAATTTACAACAGTGTCTGGAATTTAAAGTGCTCTATAAGTTTGTTGAATGGATCAGTATTGTAGGCTAAAATGCCATTTATTTTTCTGTTGTGTGGCACTGTGGATTAATGTGTTGGACTGCAAAGTCGGTTTATACTGCAAGGTTGGTGGTTCAAGCTCACCAGCCACTCCTCCGAAACCATATACAGAATTGCTATACAACATTGGAAGCCTGAAGGAGATCTTGTGCACATAAATAATCTCCACTTTCAGCTCCCATTCTAGTCCACATTCTACTTTCCTATTCTAGAAAAAAACTGTTCTTGCTGAGATCACCTTTGAAACCTCCATGTTGACCGATGAATTGTGAATGCTGTTATCTTTCATCTTGCAACAACATTTGGTGCATTATTTACTTTTTTCCTTTTGGAATGATATTAATTGTTCTTAAGAGCCATCGAGTCAGTTCTGACTCATAGCAACCCTGTCTGTAATAGGTTTTCTGTAAGGTAAAGTTTGACAATGCCGTAAATCTTCATGGGACAGAAAGCCTCATCTTTCTCCCACAGAACAGGTGGTGGTTTCAAACTGCTGACTCTTGAGGTTAGCAGCCCGACTCGTAACTACAACACTACCAGGTAGCTACCAGCTGCATGTGGCTACTGACCACTTTGGTTATGTGTGATTGAGGAACTGAACTTTTTAATACTAAATTAAATGTAAATAGCCACATGACTAGTGTCTACTCTCTTGCACAGTGCAATTCTAGGAACACACTCTTTTGTCTTCATGTCGCTAAACTCCGTGTCACAACCTAATTACTCAAGCCAGAGTAACCCTATTTGCTAAGTGCCATTGAGTCGATTCCGACTCATACTGACCCTTTATAGGGTTTCCAAGGAGCAGCTGCTGAGTTTGAATTGCCGACCTTGCCATTGAAACTGACATTGCGGTCCAGTGCATTATCCTGCAGTGCCACAGCAGTGACCCTTTGTTGTTGTTAAGTGCTGTCGAGTTAAACTGCCCCATTGGGTTTCCAAGGCTGTAAATCTTTATGAAGCAGGCTGCTCCTGCTAACCTGTTAGCAACACAGTGATTCAACCAATGTGGCACCAGAGCTCCTATAATTCCTTTTCCTCCCTCATCTAAGGGTACACCTAGTCCATCAGCAGACCATGTTAATTGTACCTCCAAAGTTATTTCTCCAGTAGAGCTCCTTCTTGTCCTTAGTTCTGCCTCCCTGCCCACATCATTTGGTGTACCAGAGCTATTGCTGTAACTACTCTACTGGTTTCCCTTTCCATTATTTCTTGCTTGTTCCCTTCCAGTTTTTCTTTTTATTTCATTATAGCCCAAACTGGCTTTTTAAAACTTAAATAGTTATTCACACGATAAAGCCCTTCATGGACTTTCAGTGGTACTCAGAATACAAAACACATTCCTTATACCAAAGGGTAGAGAATACTACATAGTCTTGATTTTCTACTTCGTCTTTGTACTCCCTCTTTTCCATTATAATTGACTTACTCAGGTCTCAAGTTTTAGTTTTTGAAAGAGGCATTAGGCTCTTTCCTGACTCTGGGCTCTTTTACATAATTTATTTTTCTGGACTTTTGCTTTGCTCTTTGCATGCTGAATCGCCTTGCATCTTCCTTAGTTCTCAGCTTGAAGGTTATCTTCAAAGATGTCTGGCCACTCAAGGACCTTCCACATGTCCAGTGTCATTTCATCCCTTTTTCCTACTTGTTACTTAATGACTCACTTATGACTGGCTGTCTTGAGTGTGGAAGGACCATGTCAGTTTTAATATAAGCTACAGTATATTGTTATAAATATAAACCAAAAATATAAACTACTGTATATTATTGTTGTTGTTGTTAAGTGCCGTCGAGTCGGTTCCGACCCATAGCGACCCTGTACAGGGTTTCCGAGGGTGTAAATCCTTACGGGAGTAGAAAGCCTCATCTTTCTCCCGCGGAGCGGCTGGTAGTTTCGAACCGCTGACCTTAAGGTTCGCAGCCCGATTCGTAACCACTACGCTACCATTAGCAACTCTTAATTCATGGTGAACAAAATGATCAACAGAACGAAATGCTCTTCTGTCTGTGTCACCCTCACAATTGTAGCATGTTCAGTTCCTTATTGCAGCTAGATTGTGATCATTTTCAGAAGTAGATGACTGGACCTTACTCCCTAGTCTTGGTCTGAAAGCTCCATTGAAATCTCTCCACCATGGGTGTCCCTTCCTTGCTGGTATATGAAATTCCGGTGGCATTGCTTCCAGAATCACAGCAACATGCAAGCTCCTGGCATGGAGTGGATACATAAATATTTGTTGAATGAATAAATGAAATTTATTCATATATTGCAATAATGCTGTTGCTCTGTCCTGAAAACTATTGAGTAAATAAAATAACGTGGAAAAGTTTTCTCGTAGAACAAAAAAATCTCTTTGATTAACATTGCAATTTGGTAAGATGAGAAGACAAAGAACATAATGTATCAGTGGAACTAAGTTTTGGAATTAGCCCTTGAAGTTCTTTGTAATTAGATAACAAAAACAGTTACAGTTTTAAATGAAAGTTTCTTATAGCTCACTCTACTTTCTGTAATTTTCTATTGTTAAGTATCAGAGAGTCTCAATTTTGAGATCCGGCACTGAAGGCTAGACCCTGAACTGCTAACTGCAAGATTGGCAATTGAAGCCCACCAGCTGCTTTTGGAAACCCTATAAAGGGTAGCTATGAGTTGGAACCAATTTGACACTCCATAGCACTTAATAACAACTACATTGTTGTTGTTGTTGTTAAGTGCCATCGAGTCGGTACTGACACATAGTGACCCTGTGCACAACAGAACGAAACACTGCCTGGTCCTGGGCCAACCTCACAGTTGTTGCCACACTTGAGTCCATTGATGCTGCCACTTTGCCAGTCCATCTTGCTGGGGATCTTGCTCTTTTTCTCTTACTCTCCACCTTACCAAAAATGACATCCTTTCCAGTGACGGTCCCTCCTGACAATATGTCTTAAGTATGAGAGACAAAGTCTGGCCATCTTGGCCTCCAAGGAGCTCTCTGGCTGCACTGCTTCCAACACAAATCTTTTGGTTTTGAAAGCCCATGGCACTTTCAATATTCTCCAACACCATAACTCAAAAACGTCAATTCTTCTACAGTCTTCTTATTCACTGTCCAGCTTTCACATGCATATGAGGTTATTGAAAATACCATGCCTTGGGTCAGGTGCACTTTAGTCCTTAAACTGACATCTTTGCTCTTCAACACTTTAAAAAGTTCCTGTGCAGCAGATTTGCCTAATGCAATAATACATCTTTTGATTTCTTGACTGCTTGATAACCACATTACTAGGAAAGTTATCAAAGGCAGTAAAATGTCTTTTGTTCGGGAGGGTAACAAAAATTTGACATGTGAGAGGAGACAGAAAGAATGTTTCTTAAGATGAGAAATTTGTCTTAATGAATAGGTGCATCTTTTGTTTCCTCCCTGAGTTACTGTTACACCTGGGGTTAGATCATAGAGTTTGTTTGCAGCTATGTTTCTTAACGAAGAGTAGCAGCATTTGTGTCATCTGTGACACAAAATGCCAGTGCCCTGTCCCTCTCCTGTTGATAACTGTATTTGTTGAAGTTTCAGGTTAGTTTTGAGAATCTGATTGCCAATTTAAGAGGTCCTTCAAGCAAACACGGAGAATGTCATAGTAGAATTCATAATGACCTAAAATATTTTTCTTGAATAAATTATCTTGATGTGGTTTTCTTTTACCACTTGGTCAAGTTCCATCTGTTCATTCGATTTTTGGAGTGACCTGTGTGAAAAACCTCTGTGACAACTTTTGATAGCCTGTTATTAGTCTGCTTAACCCTATTATAGGTCTTCACATTTAGCCTTAATGTGCTTAAGTAAAAGTAAACCCATTTGCCTTCGCTTTGCCTTCGGTGTGCTCCATGGCTCCGCTCCAAACTGGTTCTTCCCAGTCCAGTTATGGCTGATGAAGCAAAACAGGAACAAACTTGAATTTCTAAAATGTGAGTGAAATGAGTAACATTATTGGTAGACATTTGACTGGAAACTTAATCTCCTTCTCAGAACACAAGGTTAGTGTGTGCTAACAGCCAAGTCTCTTGACCGGCAGGGTCAGAATCAGTGATGCCCCTACTCAGTCAGCGTCACTCTGCACAGTCCTGCCACTAACCCAGTCTCCGCATCAGATTCCTGGAAGGGATTCCTTTGCCTTTCCATGTCACCCAAATTTGGAGCTGATTTCACTTACTGTGACTGACTGAACTGGTGTGAAACAATTTGAAGCCTTGAAGACCTACTGTTCACCTCAACTGTTTCATATGGCCCGTGAACTAAGAATGTTTATAAAATTTTTAAATGGCAGAAAAATCCAAAAGAATATTTCATGATGTGAAAACTGTATGAAATTCAAGTTTCAGTTCACCAGATTTCAGTACAAATGTTACTCATACATAGCCACTCGTTCCTGTCTGTATGTTGGTAGTGTATGTTACACAGGTTACATATACACAGCAACTCATTCATGTATGTATGTTGGTGGTGTGTGTTACTTGTACATAGCCACTCGTTCCTGTCTGTATGTTGGTAGTGTATGTTACACAGGTTACATATACACAGCCACTCATTCATGTATGTATGTTGGTGGTACATGTTACACATGTTACTCATACACAGCCACTCATTCCTGTCTGTATGTTGGTGGTATATGTTACTTGTACATAGCCACTTGTTCCTGTTTGTATGTTGGTGGTGTATGTTACACATGTTACCCATACACAGCCACTCGTTCCTGTATGTTGGTGGTGACGTTCCTACTGCAGCAGCAGAGTTGAGTAGTCACCATGTAGAGCATATAATCTAAGAAACCTAAAATATTTACTATCTGGCTCTTCACAGAAAAAATTAAATGAATCCTTCATGTTCCCGAAGATTCAGTCCATCAAATGTTTTTAAACTTAGTATGTTAAACATTTTGGAAAACTGAGGAACTGATAGTACAATGCTAGCCCTCACAGAGAGCATTGATTGAGTTCCCTCATTATGGGATATAAAGCAATGCATCAAGTTTTCAGGAGGTCATCAGATCCTCTTCATCATTTTTGCCTGTAACTTGAATTTAGAGATTAACACCTAGAAACTTAGCTGAAATAATACTACCATGATAAACCCATGTTGGAAAAGTCTACATTGTCTTGTCAACTGTGTCATCTGGCTACATGTAGAAAGTATAAAGCATGTAGTGATTAAAATCTTAGGAATTAAAAAAATACATGTATTTTGCTGTGGGTCACTGTGCAAAGAATACACCGATTTAAAAGTAAAACACAAACAGTTCCCATGGAGTTGATTCTGACTCATGGAACCCCATCTGTCATAGTTGAACTGAACAGAGTTTTCAATGGCTGGTTTTTTGAAACTAGGTCATCTTCCTACTTCTTCTGAGGCACCACTGGGTAAATGGGAACCTTTAATTCTTTTGGTTAGCAGCTGAGCATATTAACTGTTTTACCACCCAAGGATTCTTTAAAAATGTAATTCTTTAGTATTGCACATGATACTTGTGTCTAGTTGGTAACTTTTCTTTTTCATTTTTTTTTTGCAATATTGAATGTTAAATACTAATTGTAATTTTGGGATAGGGAATATGACTTGATTGAAAAGCATATATGACTCAATCACATAGAGCTGTGTTTGAATTTTAACTGAGCACCTTATTAGCTGTGTTTTTATTGTAAATACTTAATAGTTTTCTCATCTGATTATTGGAGGAAGACCTGTACTTCTTGAGGTAGCTAGGAACATTGAGTGAGATCCCAATACTCTGTTATTATGCTCAGATGAAGTTGTTAGGAATTTAATTGTTACACCTTGTTAAGTATGCCAGGGGAAAATTAGATATCTAGCTGATATCACAAAGTAATATCCTAAACGTATGCTATAAAAGATACTGTTGAAGGTACTATAAATATCGCAATATTTAACTTGGAATGCAGTTGGTTTTTAGAATACTGCCACCTTAACAAAATAAGAATTAAATATGAATGAAAATCTCTTACTTTATTAAAATTTATTGGATGACATTTGTCTTAATAATATTAATTTGCAACAAGTTTGGTTTCCTTATTTCAGAAAACTGATTATTTTCCCAAAGAATTTGCTGCTTTTTTTGTCTCCTCCACCTCCCACCCAATAAGCAGTTTGTTTTTTGTCTTGAGGTATTCTAGGTTGTTGGCCAAGTCGTTTCCATATTTATTCTGTGGAAAGTCCATTTTGAAATCCATTTTGCTTTCTATTGAGAACATTTTCTTAATCTTCTTTATCAGCTTTGCTAACATAATGGGACTAAACAATACAAAGGATCACTTGGACAAATGTCATAATGTGTTATTCTGTACACTTGGTCCTGCATATTACTTGGGCATGCTTGATACTGTAGAAGGTTTTCTATACATTGACCTTGTAAATTCTGTGTAATGACTGCACAGAAGTTCACTTCTCACATGGATGATGTCTTACTGATCTCCCTGCTTTGCTTTTTTTTTTTGCCTTGGGCAGTTTTCTTTCCCATATTGTAGACAATATGAACTTTAAAAGCTTAAATTACAGATCATGTTAACTCTATTGGTTTCTCAGTACCCTTTGTGATCTTTGGTTCTCACCTTTCTCTTTCTGTGGTTTCCTGTATTCTGGTTACACACTCATCACCTTTTAGTACCAGAACTACTAAGTTCATTCTTTCCTTTGTACTTGGTCTCTCTGCCTGAAATGCACTGCCCATCTTGACCTGGCTAGCTCCTCCTCATTCCAAAGTCACCTCAGAGAGGCAGTAGAGTAACCCTCCTTCCCACAAGTCCCTTCATTCTCACCTACATTATTTTCTTCATGGACGTCTCATACCCCATTGCTTTTAGTGCTTCACCCCTAACAGAATAATTGCTTCTCTAGCTGTGTGACCATGATTGACTCTGGTTCACTACAGTGTCAAGAACATACAGAGGCGCTTAAAATATTTGTTCAGTTGTTGTTGTTAAGTGCTGTTGAGTCGACTCTGTATAGGGTTTCCCAGGAGCAGCTGGTGAGTTTGAACCGCCAACCTTGCAGTTCAAACGGCTTTGTAGCCTGGCGCATTAACCCACCGTACCACACCAGGACTCCATTTGTTCAGTGGATGAATATATATGACACTTAATGAGTAAATTATTTGTTTATCCAATTCTTTGTTGCTGGGCATTGGATAATTTCCAGCTTTTTCTCGAATGCTCGACTTTACAAGTTTCTTGGCTTGCTTCTATGAGTATTCCTGCAGAATTCATTTCTATTTGAAAAAAACAGAATTTTTAAGTCAAAGGGTTGTTGTTGTTATGTGCCTTGGAGTCGGTTCCGACTCATGGCGACCCTGCATAGGGTTTCCGAGGATGTAAATCTTTATGGGAGCAGAAGGCTGGTAGTTTCGAACTGATGACCATGCGGCTCGCAGCCTGATTCATAACCACTGCGCTACCAGAGCTCCTTGTCAAAGGGTACATACTTATATTTAATGGACAATGCCAACTTAACCTCCAAAAATTTTCTGCCAGTTTAGCCATAATAGGTATTAAAATTAATCTGTCTAATCCTTTGCCAATAAAATAAGCAAAAACTAAATGTTTGGACCTCTTTTGTGTGTATTTACTGCTCACTTTTTATTTTTCCTTTCAAATGCTGGTTTTTGTCCTTTCCTAATTTTGTTCGGTGCCACTGAGTTGATTTTGACTCAGCAGCCTGTGTGACAGTAGGATTTTCTTGGCTGTGATCTTTATGGGAGCAAATTGTTAGGTGCTTTCTTCTGCTGTGCTAATGGGCAGGTTCAGACCATCAACCTTTTTGGTTGGCAGTTGAGCACTTAGCTGACATGCCTCCAAGAGTCCTCATGCATTATGAATGGTAGTGAAAACGTTTATCTTAAGTTCAGAATGCCTTCCACTGTAGTTGTTGTTATGTGCCATGGAGTCGGTTCCGACTCACAGCGACCCTGTACCGGGTTTCCAGGGCTGTAAATCTTTATGGGAGCAGAAAGCCTGATCTTTCTCCTGTGAAACAGCTAGTAGTTTTGAACTGCTGACCTTGAGGCCTGCAGCCCGATTTGTAACCACGCTGTAGTATAAGTAAGTACTAAACGGCCCATCACAAGGTTGGTGGTTCAAACGCATCAGCCAGTCTTCAGAAACCCTAGATAGGGTTAACTGTGATTCGGAAACAACTTCACAGCATTCAACAATAGTGTATATACATGGTGGAGGGTTTTGCCCAGAATTTAAAAATCATATGTCAACATGGTCTTTTCCTTTTTGGCTTCATAGTTTCATTTCTTGTTTATGTTGGATGACTTCTTAACCACAATTTTATTTCAATATCTCACTCATTATTTTATCTAATTTTTTAACATGTAATAATACTTGAGGATGGAAACAATGTTTTCTGTTTCAATTTTATTGTCATTTGGGTGAAACTATATATAGCAAATTGGTTTTGTATTTAGCAATGCATACACATTTTGATTCATGACATTCATTGCATTCCCCACAATGTTAAGTGCTGTTGAGTGGATTCTAACTCATGGTGATCCTGTATAGGGTTTCCGAGGCTTTTTAAAAAATGTTTGAAGACGCAGAATGCCTCATCTTTCTCCCATGGAGTGGCTGGTAGGCTCAAACCACTGACCTTGGTTCTCAGTTTAGTACTTACTCTATGAACCCCATTACTCCCATTCCCCCCAGTGGAACAATATTTTCCCTATTTCCTCTATGTTTACCATTTTCATTTGTCCTCCTTTCTTCCTGCCTTCTGAGCTTTCACCTTGGGCAAATGCTGCCCTTTTGATCTTGTAAGATTGATTGTTTTAGGGAATGTGTACATCCCTGGTGTTACTGTTAAACCTGAATAGGCCTGTGTTTCATGGAAATACTATTTTTTAAAACAGGCCAGGTTTATAAAATAACAAGTCAGAACATAACACATATAATGTCTCCTAATACTATTTATCAAAGAATGCAACTTCCTTCTCACTAACTGAAACCTCACATTTTTAAATTATTAAATTGCCACATTTTAAGAGTTGGTGGGTATTCCAATTCGTATTGTCTTAAGCTTGACTGCTAACCACAAGGTCAGGGGTTGCTAGACAAGGCCGCTGTGAGTTGAAACCACCTTAATAGCACTTAACGATTTCAGTAATACTACTTTAATTTTTGTGCTCTTGATGTTTTAGTAACTAATGGAAATGACTCCAGTTATTTCAGAATTTTTTAACTTGATATTTTTCCATCTTAAATAACAACAACAACGACTGTATCATTTCTCATCCTATCCTCTTTCACTCTCCCCAAGAAGCTTGTATACTACATACACAATGTGTACTCTCTTTTAAACTTGTTTGGTTCCAACTCATAGTGACCCTGAATAGGGTTTCCAATTAATGGCTGGTGAGTTTGAACCGCCGACCTTGTGGTTCTCAAACCAACCTTGCGGTCCACTGCTTTATTCCACAGTACCACACCAGGATTCCTAAAATTAATTGTTGTTGTTATGTGCCGTCGAGTCGGTTCCGACCCATAGCGACCCTGTATAGGGTTTCCGAGGCTGTAAATCTTTACGGGAGCTGAAAGCCTCATCTTTCTCCTGCGGAGCAGCTGGTAGTTTCGAACTGCTGACCTTGTGATTCATAGTCCGATTCGTAACCACTATGCTAACTTAATTAGGGAACTTAAAAAGTGTGCCTATGTTTATAAGCTGCACGGCAGTACATAAATTTCATAGGATTTTTGTACCTATAGTCTTTGTAAAGCGCAGGCACTAACAGCTAAAAAACCTTTTCTCCTGATGTGTCCTGGTAAGAAAAGGTGGGAGAAGACATTGATAGGATGATAT
Organism: Chrysochloris asiatica; assembly: GCF_000296735.1. NCBI lineage: Eukaryota > Metazoa > Chordata > Mammalia > Afrosoricida > Chrysochloridae > Chrysochloris > Chrysochloris asiatica. The sequence continues at coordinate 1,396,186 of NW_006408642.1, forward strand.
GATTCAGTTGTGATTGTGAAAAACTTGGAACTCTAATGTGGCTTTAAAATGAGTCATCTCAGAAGCAGGAGGGGCAATCATTTCTTTCAGAGAGGAGGAACTAGGAGTGGAATGTGTCATTTGGATATACCTGCACCATGAACCTCCTTGACCAAGGGATTGAAAGCTGTGACATGAGAGGAGTGTCAGAGAACCAGCAGGAGAACCAAGAGCCAGAGCAATGAGTTTCCCAGCCCACTGAGCGAGCAAGTGGGTAGGAGGCTAACTTGCAGAGTAGGGTGCCTCCAGGCACATAATTGAGGGAGCTAGGTTTGCTGACCCACAGAGCTAGATTTGACTGCCATCAGACTGAGACCTTTGATGGATTGGTGTGCCCTGTGTGCATTTATCAGCAGCCCTTAAAGAGCATTGTTACAAGTCCTATGCAGAGAGAGGCCTGTCTGTGGGCTGTCCTGCTGGATGTTTCTGACCCTGAATTGTAACCTGTGAACTTCCTAATTAACCCCTAACTGTGAGTGTGGTGTCTGGATTCTGAGTGGCTATTGCAATGAATCATTGAACCCAATTGAGTTGAGAGTAATGTGAGAAGCATGTTTGGTGTGCCACTTTTGCATAAACCTATTCATAAGTACTTTGAAATGACTGTGTTTTAAAATACCCATCTTTTTTATTGCTTATATTAAGATGAACTGGAGAAAAACAGTAGGCTATTTCGTAAATTTGTTCTCAGAGATACTATGGAAGATTGTGGTGCTTAACCAAAGACTGATGTTTTTCATTGCTAACAGCGTGTCATCAGTGCAAAAGATACTATTATAATCTGATTATTTCAAATAGCGAAATCATCTGTTGTTAAATGCCACAGAGTCAGTTTCGACCCATAGAGACCCTGTATAGGGTTTCCGAGGAGCAATTGGTGAGCTTGCATCTGCTGGTCTTACGGTTCAGACCAGTGCTGCAGTCCAGCACGTGTTAACCCATAGCGCCACACCAGGACTCCAGTGAAAATCATATATGAATGAATAGAATTGGCTTACATTTGCTCGTTAGTAATTATTCAGGCACTTTCTTTAGAGTGTGGTCGTGTGCTGTGGAGTTCATTTTGACTCAGAGGGACCCTGTAGAGGGTTTCTAAGGCTGTAAATCTTTACTGGAGGAGAAATCCTTGTCTGTCTCCCTCAGAGAACTTGGTGGACTTAAAATGCTGACCGTTAAGGTTAGCAACTCTACATGTAAACTACTAACCAGCAGGGTTCCTTAGGATATGTTGTTAAGAGTCATCAAGTCAGTTCTGACTCACAGCAACAGTATGTAGGGTTTCCCAGGAGTGGCTGGTAGGTTTGAACCGATGACCTCATGATTAGCAGTCAAGTGTTTGATTAAAAATAATACTTTATAATGCTCTATAAAAGGAATTGATTTTATATTAACATACATAGCATTAACTTAACATAGTACCCATGCCATAATCATAATTAACTGTGTGGTAGAAAGAACACATTTATATTAAGCATGATTTATAGATAGGATTAGAAAAAGAGTATAATGTTTAAATAGCAAAAAGAATTAAGGATGGTAAAAAAGGAAAATAATGAAAGGTGGGCCCACTACCTCATTAGATTGGATAGGAATCATGTGCAGAGAATATTTGCATATGGGTATTTGTTGCAAACACATCTAGGGATGTGGTGGAGCCTAGAAGAGGGCACAATGATGAAAACTAGTTACACATTGCTGGGAAGCTCAGGAGCACAGTTTCAGGAGACACTACGGTCAACTGACATAGTCCACAAAGACAGTGTTCTACATCCTACTTTGGTGAGTAGCAATTGGGATCTTAAACGCATGAGCAGCCATTTAAGGTGCAACTATTGGTCTCTGTGTGTAGAGGAAAAGAAGAGTCATGAAAACTGGCGACTACTACCAGTGGTTCTGAAAGATATTCAAAGGTTCTGGATAGAGGTGTGTGTGTGTGTGGGGGGGAACTGTGGATCAAAACTCAGTAATTTAAAAAGACCCGGCTTACTAGTCAGCAAGAGACTGGAGGAACCTGAGACTATAGTCCTTGACCACCCTTCAGGAACTCATGATTGTGACCCAATTTTCAGCCAGGGAGTAGATAGATATGTAGGGGGGAGAACAACACTAGTAAGATAGATACGCATGCACACCATGGAATGGTTAACCATTCAAGATCAAAAGGGCAGCATTTACCTAAAGACAAAGTTGAGAAGGGATGGGAAGGAAAGGAGGGTGGAATGCAAACATTAGTCACATGGAAGAGGCAGTGGGTAACAGTTGTTGCTTGGAGGTAGTTGTAGTCATTGAGATGAAACAAACTGTGATTTGTTGAATATAAAACTGATGATAGTTCTGTAAACCTTAATTCCAATAAAAAGTTTATACACACAAATAAAGTTGGTCATCTTCCAGAATACCTATTCTTGTCAGAGCACCACTTGGTGGTGAAATTGGCAAGACACAAATCTTTTTAATGTAGTCTGGAGTAGTGATCACGTGCGTATTTTGTTGCAACCCTAAAGGAAGAGTGGAACTGCCCTATAGAATCTCTAAGGAGACTGCCACATCTTTCTACCACAGAGAGGCTGGTGGAGTCAAATGGGCCTACCTTTCTGTTAGGAATTATGCTCTTAGCCCTTGTGCCTCAGGTCTCCTGTGGAATAGTTAGATCATCATAATTTTTACGCATTTCCCCCTTTTATCTGGCTTGATACGCAGTGGGTTTTTCCATTCCCCATTAATGATTGAACGGGTATAGTGGAGTTTTGCACACTTAATAAAAATCTAAAACGTACTGTTCTGACCCAGATTCCAGAATTTACTTTATGATGGTAATTTTGGATGGCAAAAAGCTGACCCTTTTGATTAAAATATTGGTATTTTTACATGTCAGTGTACTTCACTATCCAAAGGGAATCTGAATTTACAATTGTTAAGTGCCATCGAGTTGATTCTACTCAAAACAACCCACTATAAGGTTTCTGAAGAGAAGCTGGTGGGTTTGAACCACTCACCTTGCGGTTAACAATCTAGTGCTTATCCTGTTAAGTGTTTTTAAGTCGGGTTTCTGAGGAGCAGCTGGTGAGTTCGAACCGCTAATGTGGTTCAAACCGACCTTGTGGATCTGTGCGTTATCCTGCCATGCTACACCAGGACTCTGTAAGAACGGATAAGGAAGGGCCTTTAGGAAGTAAAAGAGCAGTTGATTTTGAATGAATTTTCCCTAACTCTCTGACTTGTACTAGAGCTCTTAGGTGTTCTTCATTGCCTTCAGTAATGTTTTCATTACCTTTAGTAATTCTTTTAGACATTGTGAATATTTGTAATTTGTATTTCTCCTAAGAAGAGATAGATGTTCATTAGAAAGGAGTTTCTACCTAGAAGTTCAATAATGGAGCTATGGATTTAGTATCAAGAGTGACTGATAAATGCCTACATCTTGCCATTAAAAAGAGAAGCTTTTATTTGTAGGCATTAATACATGGCCTTCTGGTGTAGCACTGTATGATAAGGACTGGACTTCAAAGCCACCAGCTGCTCCTCAGAAACCCTATACAGAGTTACTGACTTGACACCACTTAACAACATAGTCTATGAGTTTAGCAAGTCATCCCAGTAACTTACAAGCATTAAAATCAAACGAAGTTTAAATCCTAATGGCTTGTGATTTACTTTTTTAGGGTCTCTGAAGTATATAATACTCGGATTTTGGAAATCCTACGTGGACAATGGCTACCCAAGGTTTGTCATAAGTCATTGGTTACTGATTTGGGGCTCTGCTTTGTTGCCATTAACCCAGTCTGGCTCAGATCCCCCTGCTTTCCTCTCTCCTGCTTACTTGTCAGGCTACCTTTTGCTCCATTTTCTGCTCACTACTCCTAATGGCTTGGTGAAATAGCAAACAAGCCACCAGCAGGAATCTAGTCTGGATGACTGCTTCTGGAGGCTGGCTGCAGTACCATTCTTCTGCTGATTCAGTGAGTAACTGTGTTAGCTGCTATCCTACAGACACGGATATTTCATCACTGAGCTAAGCCTGGTTGGCATTCTGGTTTTCTTGGCTATCTCAAATTGGACTGGATTTCTAAAAATACATCATTGGGCTATGTCACAGACTGTTAGAAAATGAACATTTCCATTTTGATAACGTTTAGTCTTTTTTACGTTTTGACAGCTGATTTGATGGAGTTGGACATGGCCATGGAGCCAGACAGAAAAGCTGCTGTCAGTCACTGGCAGCAGCAGTCTTACCTGGACTCCGGAATCCATTCTGGTGCCACAACCACGGCTCCTTCTCTGAGCGGTAAAGGCAATCCTGAGGAAGAGGATGTGGATACTACCCAAGTCTTGTACGAGTGGGAACAGGGATTTTCTCAGTCTTTCACTCAGGAGCAAGTAGCTGGTAAGAATATTATTGCCTTACTGCAAGTCAAAATGTGATTTAAAAGTGTGTAGTGGCTTAAATCAGGCTTCAGAAAGTTGGTGGAAAGATGGATTTACAAAAAGAAAGGAATGTTTCCATGAGCTTTTGAAACCCTTTCCTGTGGTATGGTGAAGAAAAGGAAATGATTATATGGTCACCTTTGCTGTTTATTATGTAGCAAGTGTTCAGGTAAATGCTGATCTGTGGATTGTGAACGTTGGTTTACCGCTTCCAGATATCGATGGGCAGTATGCGATGACTCGAGCTCAGAGAGTACGAGCTGCTATGTTCCCAGAGACATTAGATGAGGGGATGCAGATCCCATCGACACAGTTTGATGCCGCTCACCCCACTAACGTCCAGCGTTTGGCTGAACCATCACAGATGCTGAAACATGCAGTTGTAAATTTGATTAACTATCAAGATGATGCAGAACTTGCCACACGTGCAATCCCTGAACTGACAAAACTGCTAAATGACGAGGACCAGGTAAACAATCACACAGCTAACTTAATCTGCTTTGAGGGACTCTCAAAGGGTGCATTTTCAAAATGCCTACCTCATACCAGTCCGGGTAGGGTAGCCCACAGTTTTCATATGGTTCATTTTAATGAAGGAAAGGCAGAAGGGCAAAGATAGGAACCTAGCATTCAGCGTGTGTTTCGACACGAGCCGTTAGAGGCAGTACGTATCCGAGTACAAACTTTTTGAAGCTCTCTACTCTCTCTATAACCTATACATTTATCATTCTCTGTCACTCTACGTTAGTGTTGTTTCAGGGTTTATATTGTTTGGTAGGTATTTTGGGGGTATAAGTGAATGAGTGGAGTTTTTCCCATATAAATTACTGGTAATTGGTTCTTAACTTTATTTCCCATTGTGCAAGGTTCCCCTTTCAGGTAGCCGGAGACACAAACTTGTATTTGAAAACTAATTAATGTCTCTAATTTTTGAATGATAGGTGGTGGTTAATAAGGCTGCAGTTATGGTCCATCAGCTTTCCAAGAAGGAAGCTTCCAGACACGCCATCATGCGGTCTCCTCAGATGGTGTCTGCCATTGTACGTACCATGCAAAATACCAATGATGTGGAAACTGCTAGATGTACTGCAGGGACCTTGCACAACCTCTCTCATCATCGTGAGGGCTTGTTGGCCATCTTTAAATCTGGAGGCATTCCTGCCTTGGTGAAGATGCTTGGGTAAGATACGATAGAATTTTTGAAGCTAAGAAGTAGGAGAGTGCAATCACAGCATTTCTGATGAGGCTCTCCTTTTTTTTTTTTTAACAGTTCACCAGTGGATTCTGTATTGTTTTATGCCATTACAACTCTCCACAACCTATTATTACACCAAGAAGGAGCAAAAATGGCAGTTCGTTTAGCTGGTGGGCTGCAGAAGATGGTTGCTTTACTCAACAAGACAAATGTTAAGTTCTTGGCAATTACAACAGACTGCCTTCAGATTTTAGCTTATGGCAACCAAGAAAGCAAGGTAAAAGAATGGCTTGTTTTTAATGTTATGAGACCCACACTGTCATGGTATTCCATGGACTCTTGAAAATTCATAACATGCCTTACCCTTTGTCCGTATCCTAGAAAAATTGGACATATTTGAGCATCTTGTCTAGCACAGTGCTAGGGGATACAATAGGCAGACTTCTCTTAGGACTTTCATTCATAGTGGGATATAGGCATTGAAAAGTGAACCAGAATCTAGGCCTCCTGGAGAAAGTGATTGTTAAGCTCAACTCTCAGAGATGAGAAGGGATTAAATGGGCTAAGTTCAGGAGGAAACAGCAATTTGAAAGACAGAGAGGAATAGGGCAAGTGTTTGGGAATTTAAAAAACACATAGAGTAATACGGAGGAGGAAAGATTTGTTTGAAGCTGTTGAGATTGATCCCTGAATGACACAGATGGTTTGTATCGACTCCTAACTGAATGAAGACCTGATAATGACACTAGGATAAGCACTGGATGGCTAATCGCAAGGTCAGCGGTTCAAATCCACCAGCCACACCTCAGAAACCCTTTAGGAGGGTGGCAATGATTGGGGACTGACTTGACGGTACTTACCAAGAACTTAATGGTTGACCATTCAAACCCAACCAGTGGTGTCGTGGAAGAAAGTCTGTCTACTTATAGTTAACAACATTGTGTAATAATTCTGCTTGTTGAGTTGGAATCAACTTAGTGGCAGCAGGTTGGTTGGTTGAATTGGAAAGAGAGACAGGACAGATTCTGCAGAACTTTCATATTAAGGATTTTGGACCTTTTAGTAAGCGTGATGGAAAACAGTCAGAATTTTCAGCAGTGGCATGAGGTTTGGTTTTAGAAAATTGGGGTAAGGATATGTGGAGTGTGTAAGAATGAATGACCAGGGTATCTCGTCCTCGTGTGGCCCTGTGGGGTGAAACACTGGACCACAAGGCCGGCAGTTCAGACTCACCAGCTGCTCCTTGAAAACCCTACACAGGGTCACTGCGAGTCAGAACTGATTCCATGGCACTTAACAACAGCGATTAGGAAAGGGGAGCAGGAGTTTCAAGTACCCCTTAAAAAATTTACTGTTTTTAACATACTGATTTTAAGATTTTGGTGTGGTGCTACAGGATAAGCACGTGACCACTAACAACAGGATCAGAGTTTCAAACCCAACAGCTGTGCCTCAGAAGATGGCTGGTCACTCTTAAGTTGTAACTGATTTGATGGCTCTTAACAACATTGTTTAATAGGAACTCTGGTAGCGTAGTGGTTACGATTTGGGTTTGCTCATCTCACGGTCAGCTGTTCCGTGGGAGAAAGATAGGCTTTCTGCTCCCATCAAGATTTACAGCCTCGGAAACCCTGTACAGGGTCACTATGAGTGGGAACTGACTTCACGGCACATAACAACATTGTTTATAAATGTTTTGTGTGTGTGTGTGTGTGCACACTATCATCAGTGTGGGGAGAAAGGAATTTTACCTAATTTGTTAGTCTTGGGAGATTTTGAATGAAGGCTGTAGAAGGAAGGGGGATATGACCCTGGTGTATGGAATTTGTGATAATGGGATACAGAAATAAATTTGAATCAATAGAGCGCTGGATGAAATTATAATAAAACAGGAAAATAAGGGCTTTTTTTCTCAAGCATTTTATAAGGATTCTAAGATTAATAATGTATTATAATGTCTTTCTAGCTGATCATTCTGGCTAGTGGTGGACCCCAAGCTTTAGTAAATATAATGAGGACCTATACTTACGAGAAACTACTGTGGACCACAAGCAGAGTATTGAAGGTGCTGTCTGTCTGCTCTAGTAATAAGCCAGCTATTGTAGAAGCTGGTAAGTATGTGCCTATTCTGAGATCGCCTGTGTACAATATCTACAGTTCTAATTAGATTCCTTTTCTTAGGGAAAGGTAAGAATAGAACTTGACCGTGACCAGCTAAAAGTAAATAGTTCTATTCGGTTTTACTGCTAGGATCATAAAGTTCTATAGTTTTTAATTTTTATTTTGGGCTAGCCCAAAACTTGACTTGCTAACAAATCTGTATGTAGGTGAAATTATGTGATATGATAAATTGTGTTGAAGTAGTGGTATGTGGTATTGAGTGCTATAAAGTTAATTTTGACTCATAAAGACGTTGTTTGTATATAGGGTTTTTGTGGAGCGGCTGTGGAGTTTGAACCACTGCCCTTGCAGTTAAAACAAAGTCATTTCCTTGTTTGTTAGTGGGCAGCCATTGGCAGTGCTTTTACCCTCATACTTCAGTCTTAATGAATTAGTGGTCTAATACAAAAATGTTTTTCATCTCAAAAACTATTGAGAAGAAGTATTTTTCATATTAGATCACTGTTAGTACGTACTACTAACTTATTACAATGGAGCTCTTGTAGCTTAGTGGTTACAAATCAGGCTACTAACCTCAAGGTTGGCATTTTGAAACTACCAGCCATTTCATGGGAGAAAGATGAGGCTTTCTGCTCCCGTAAAGATTTACAGCCTGGGCAATCCTGTACAGGGTCGCTATGAGTCGGAACCAACTCCACAGTACTCGACAACAACGTACTACAACATGTCTGAGCAGGATCTAGTTTGAGGCACTAGGAAGGATAGGGCATCAGTTTGAAAAGAATCCCTATCAGAACAACAGGAATTCTTCTAAAATTGAAGCAAAAACAAACAGCAAACACATGATGAACCTTGGGTGGAAGAATTGTGAAATCCTTGGTGTTTTTTACCAAAAGTTTATGGGATCAGTGCCCCCAAAATAAATTAGTTTACAAATGCATAACTTGTTTTAAGAAGGGACTGAGAGACATTGTTGAAGATGAAGGCTGTAGCAGAAGACCATCCCCACGTTACAGTGAAAAAAAACCCCATCTTATTCATGCTCTGATTAAAAGAACTGATGAATTAACAGCAGAAACAAAGCCATCAGTGCAGATGTCTATTCTATCTCAGTTGGTTCAGCTTACACAATTCTGAAAAAGTTGAACAAACTTTCCACTTGATGGGTGCCAGAATTATTGCTCTGAGATCAGCTACTAACAACAGAATTTTTAATGGAAAATATTACTAAGTGGGGTCAAGATCATAAAATAGTTCTTGGAAAAAATATAACAGATGAAACATGGCTTTACCAGTACAATCCTGAAGACTACGGACAATCACAGCAATGACTACACCAAGTAGAAGCGGTTGAGTCAGCAAAAGTAGACTGGTCAAGAGCAAAGTTCATGGGAACAGGTTTTTGGGATGCTCAAGGCTTGTTGACTTTCAGGGTGAGAGGTGGGTGTAAGTAAAGAATGATAGCATCTTCTGCTTATGAGAATGTTTTTCTGTTCAGAACGCTAGGGAAACCTTCCCAGAGTCCTTTTCTACCAAGACAATATACTCTTGCTCATTTTTCTCATGAAGGGTTATTTTGTGAATTTTAATGGGAAATCTTTAGGCATCCACCTTATAGCGCTAAATTGGTTGCTTCAGACTTATTTTTGTTTGGTAATCTTAAAAAGTTTACTTAATAATGTAAAAAAATGCCCAAGACCCCCTCATTTCTTTAGGGTTGGTATCATCGTTTGCAGAAGTAACTTGAAATTTATATTGAGAAATAAATTGTATTTTTAAATTTTTTCTTTTATTTCAATTGTCCACACTTTTTGAAGACTCTCATGTTGTTGTGTATGTTAGTGCAAAGGAAAGGAGATGTTACTCTTTCTCTCCTAGGAAACTCTCAAATCAAGCTTCATACCAAAATTGGAAGAGGAGAAATATAAAAGCAAATAGTAAGCTTGCTGTAACACTTTGTTAAGAGTAATTGCATGTATTTATAAGGGGGCCGTGGTTATGATTACCCAGGGTATCTGCTAACAGTGAAGCTATAGGCTTGGGGCTATATGGAAGCAGCGCATTTCCATAGTGTGGATTCCAACTCATAGCAACCCTAAAAGACACAGTACAACTGCCCCAACGCTAAGGTTTCCTACACTGAAATTTTACAACAGCAGCAATGTGGCAGGCAGGGCCCCTGATGTAAATGCTAATAGCTATTGCAGACATATTTGGAGCACTTCCACAAATACAGATTTCTGGATTCCATTTTAGATTTTTTGAATCAGAATTTCTGGATTTTTCAATTGAAGGTAATTTCAGCAGTTGATTAATTGAATTGATAGATAGGTCTTAGAGAACTGGAAATGTCTGGCACTAAAGGACTAGGACTAACACTCTCGTTTGTCAGTGAGTGGTGCTGTTGTGAATTGAGTTTTGTTGGAACCTATGCCAGCAGAGTCATCCATGGTGGACAGGTTTTAGTAGAGATACCAGACTAAGATAGACTTGAAAGAAACTCTATGAATAGCTGTGGAACAGTGCCAGAAGATGAGCTATCCTAAGCTCTCAAAGTACGACTGGGAAAGAGCTGCCTCTTTAGAGTTGAATGAACTTCCTGAAGTAAGTTGTGGCACAACTCAGAAGAATGAACTGCAAACGGCCATGGAAAGTAAAGTATGAATCTAGGAAAATGTGAAGTTGTCAGAAGTTAAAATGGAATACATAAAGATCAATATCATCCTAGGCATTAGTGAGCTGTAATGGCCATTTGGAATCTGACAGGCAATGGTGTCACATTCGTAGTCAAAAAGAGTATTTTAAGATCTGTATTGAAATACAAATGCTGTCTGTGATAGGATAACATCCAATATACATACAACCACTAAATACCATTATTCCAATTTACACATCAACCACTAAAGCCAGTGGTGATGAAATGGAAACATTGTTGCAACTTCTTTAGTATGAATTGGATCAAACCGTGCACTCAAGATACATTTATAATTACTGATGTGTGGAATGCAAAGTTGGAAATAAAGGGGGGAAGGGTCAGTAGTTAGAAGACATGGTCTTCATGATAGAAATGATGCTGTAGGGCCCATGATAGAATTTTGCAAGACCAATGACTTATTAAAAATGACTTTTTCCAACAACATATTAAAGGCCACCTCTCCAGATAGGATACACAGGAATCAAATTGACTACCTGTGGGAAGAGTAGTGCCAGAAACACAAATCTGGGTTTGAAGAAGTATAGCCAGAATACTCTTTAGAAGCATGGATGGTGAGACTTTATCTTTCATACTTTGGACGTGTAATTCAGAGGGACAGTTCCAGGAGAAGGATATCATGCTTGGGAAAGTGGAGGAAGATGCCCAACAAGATGAGTTGATTAAAAGTAGCAGCAGCAATGGGCTCAAACATAACAATATGAGGATGGCAGAGGACCAGGCAGTGTTTATAAAGGACTGGCGGAATCTGGCCTTTCCAAGGTGCCTGTGGTGGTGTTTTGAAAATTTTCACCTAATGTTTGAAGCACTGGGGGGGATACATTGGATAGTGCAAACAGTTAACGGTTTTGTGTTGTTTCATAACAGTCTGGTGAGGGTCACAAAAATATACAAAAATGGGTGGTTACAAATTAAAATGAGTTATGAAACACCTGCTGATAATACCAAATTAATGGGAGGGGGAGGTTTTTGGCCAATTAAGTGGGAACTTGACGAGAAGTGGAGATAGCTGCTGCCTTCAGTAGAGAAAAGAAACACCCTTTGTTGTTACAGAGGCGGATCAAGTTCAGGCTTTGAAAGTCTGTCTAGCTAGCACTTATTTAGGTAGGGTGATTGGTCTAGGATAGAGGTTAATGAGCTATTGCAGACCTTCAGAGGTTTCAGGTTTTATTCATGGAGTTTTCATATATGCAGCCAGCTTTGGAAGCATAGCTGTAGAATACTGAAATCAGTCTTGTAAGGGTAGGTGGGCTCTAAACTTCAGAAGCCTTCCGAAGGTGCTAAAGAGTTTAACCTTATGGTGTGCCCAGGAGTCAGATGGTTCAGACTCATAGTGACCATGCATTGGGATTCATCTTGACTCTCTATCACCAAGACATGTTTCCATGAGGCTGTAAATCTTTACAGCCTCATCTTTCTCCTGCGGAATGGCTGGTAGTTTCAAACTACTGATCTTCAGTTTAGCAGCCTGATTCATAACCACTGTGCTACCTTAGCTCCTTTATCATATAATTAGAGGCCACTAATAATAGTTGTTGGGCACAATGAATTCTTTCGAATTACAGAAGGAGAAAATAAACTCTGAGGGAGAGAAGAAAGGGTAATTGTTAACAGCCCTTTACTGAGCGGCAACTTTGTGCAAGTCACTCTTTTCATAGTTGGCGCTAACATGAGGAATCCCTTCCTACTTGGGGAAATAGGCTGACTTATAGTTGTGATAAATGTTATAAAGGGAACAGCGCAGGGTGCAATGAGAATTATAGCAAGTAAACGGTACTTATTTGAGGAAATTAAACAGACCTGAAGGATAAAGACGGTGCTACGAAAGGTAACTCTTTGCATTCAGAAGTGAGTTGCAGTTAGTCTCTGTGGGGAATGAAGCCTCCCTACGTTTATCCTGAATCCTGATCTGGTGGTGTGGGTTAATGCGCCAAACTGCAAAGTCGTTTGAATTCCAACCTCGGTAGTTCAAGCTCACCACCTGCTCCTTGGAAAGCCTATACAGGATCACTAGGGGTCGGAATCAACTCAACGGCACTTTGACAACAAACAGTAACCTCATTTTATCTTCCTATATACAAACTTCGGCAGTAACTAACAACAGTGCTGTATGTCCAGAGTTCTTACTCTAGAAATTTACTAGAGTTTTCTAGTCTTTGTTCTTAGGCCACCTTCCCCTACAAAAATTTTTTTCCTCACCACCATCTGAGCATATTATAAATTACACTTTTATTTATTGTTTATGTTCTGCCGTCCCTAAGCAGAGAATACAGTCCATGAGGGGAGGGAATTCTGTTAGCTCATGTTTCCTGAAATGACTGAGAGGTTGGAAGAGATAGTAGGAGGAATATTATCGGGAAGAGGGGTAGTGGAGATGAATGAAGGCTTTGTCCACATAGGGAAAGAACAGTAAATGTCTAATCAGCCACGTCTGAGGTGAACTGGAAAAGGAAAGGAAGCGGTACAAGGTCCTCAGAAATGAGAGGAAATAGTCTCCTTCTAAAAACGGAGAAACAGTTCAGGCTAATAAGAAGTTCTAGACATTGTCTCTGGTGTTTTTTGATTTTCTAGGTGGAATGCAAGCCTTAGGACTTCACCTGACAGATCCAAGTCAACGTCTTGTTCAGAACTGTCTCTGGACTCTTAGGAATCTTTCAGATGCTGCAACTAAACAGGTAAATTCCTAGTAAATTGGTACCTTGGGAATAAGTCAAGATGAATATGTAGTGAACATCTGTTTTTATTTCCATAGGAAGGAATGGAAGGTCTTCTTGGGACTCTTGTTCAGCTTCTGGGTTCAGATGATATAAATGTGGTCACCTGTGCAGCTGGAATTCTTTCAAACCTCACTTGCAATAATTATAAGAACAAGATGATGGTGTGCCAAGTGGGAGGTATTGAGGCTCTTGTGCGTACTGTCCTTCGTGCTGGTGACAGAGAGGACATCACTGAGCCTGCTATCTGTGCTCTTCGTCATCTGACCAGCCGACACCAGGAAGCAGAGATGGCCCAGAATGCTGTTCGCCTTCACTATGGACTACCAGTTGTGGTTAAACTTCTACATCCACCTTCCCATTGGCCTCTGATAAAGGTAAAGAATCAAAATAGTGTTGCGAAGGTTCATCATAAATAGGACATATGTTCTTGGGTAGGGGGGTGTAGCATCGTAAAATAATGTAATTTACGGCTAAGTTGTTCTCATCTGCAGGCTACTGTTGGATTGATCCGGAACCTTGCCCTTTGTCCAGCAAATCATGCACCTTTACGTGAACAGGGTGCCATTCCTCGATTAGTTCAGTTGTTGGTTCGAGCACATCAGGACACCCAACGTCGTACATCCATGGGTGGAACACAGCAGCAGTTTGTGGTAGGAAGATCTTAGGTTGATCTTAATAGTGTCTCCTGACTATGTAAAAGACACCCATAAATCCATAGGATTCTCGATTCTTGATCACTGGCTCTTTGCCTCCCCCTTCCTGAAGGACAGCTGTGACTTAACTGCTATCCTTTCTGTGGTTGCAGAGATGATATGAGATAATGTCCACTACCCCATAACTAAGAGTCCCATTATTTTGCTGTGTCCGGTTAGGTACCTCATACAGTGTACTCACTGGATCCACACAGAATTTGCCTCCTTAGAAGTCTAAGTGACTTCACATCCCATTCCCACAATAACAGTTTTGCCTATCATGCATTTTGACTAACTCTTCTGGAGAAGCTAAACTGTTTTCATGAACCTAAAGTTATTCAAGTACTAGTATTTCTGGAATGTTTATCCATAATACTCTCTCTTAAGTGGATTCTTAAATCTTAAAACTAGCTTCATTATAAATGTATGTGAATATAAGAAGTATAAAGACACTTTGGAATCTTCAATTACTTTAGAAGATAAGTACCAGAACAGATTTTTTCAGGAGTCCACATTGCTAGTTGTTAACATGTATGCACTCACGTCAATAGCTGCTATCTCCAAGAAAAACATAGTCTGAATATTGATTTCTATCTCTGTACCACCTTTTTAAAAATACACCTTTTACCCAGAGCAGTCATGCCTCTCTGGCACAGCAGTGTGGTTGGAGGAGAGGAGTGCTGGGGTCCTGCTCTAACAAAAAACTTCAAGGTGGATAGCTATAAAGAACAAATATTAATTTTCTTGTTCTGAAGGTTAAACATCCTTCACTAACTGCAAATTATGAGGAACTTTGGGTATGTCAAGGTCCCTGAGAAATGGTTTGAACTCAGTGACTGACATAAAGGTTAGCACTTGAAGAAAGTCCTGAGGTTCTGTTTGCATAAAGACCATACAGCCCAAAGCCACCCTGTAGAAATTCTTCCCTTAACACATGGAATCAACTCATGACTGGTTTTCTCTGGTATACATTTAGTATTGCCTTTAGTCAGAATGAAAAGCTTTTCTACTTTGTAACTTGAGAGGGGAATGCCATATTTATTTGTTCATCTTACTTTCTCTGGTAGGAGGGAGTCCGCATGGAGGAAATAGTTGAAGGTTGTACTGGAGCCCTTCACATCCTGGCTCGGGATGTTCACAACCGAATCGTAATCAGAGGACTAAATACCATTCCATTGTTTGTGCAGGTATGGTGAGTTTGTCAGGTGTTACAGATTTTGTGTGTCAGTAACATTTCAAGATTTTAGTGGTTAGTAGAAGTTTTCCAGAAAATTGGAAACCAAAATAAGGACATCAGCCCTTGCAGTTCCATCTGTTACTTTATAAGAAGATAGCAACCCTACCCAAACCCCCCTGCAAAAGGATAAAAAAAAGAATCTTACTGTTTGGTATTAAATACATTCAATTTCAAGAAAATTCTTCATTGTTCTTGGGCAGTAGAGGTGGACACTTTAGAGGGAGGGGCCCAAGCCATCAAGCAAATCTGAATTGAAACTGTCTCTGAAGAAAGGGTTTATAGCTATAAATGTGATTCGTATCTGTATCTTTAATCAGGTTTTGTGTGTGTTTTCTCCTTAGCTACTGTATTCTCCCATTGAAAATATCCAAAGAGTAGCTGCAGGGGTCCTCTGTGAACTAGCTCAGGACAAGGAGGCTGCGGAAGCTATTGAAGCCGAGGGAGCTACAGCCCCTCTGACAGAACTGCTTCACTCTAGAAATGAAGGTGTAGGTAAGCAGGAGGAAAGGGGGGGGGGGGGGGATGTGCACAGTAAGGCCCTAACTTCACTTCACCTGCTTATTTTCCTCTGCTCTCCCAGCAACTTATGCAGCTGCTGTTTTATTCCGGATGTCTGAGGACAAGCCACAGGATTACAAGAAACGGCTCTCAGTTGAGTTGACCAGTTCTCTCTTCAGGACAGAGCCAATGGCTTGGAATGAGGTACGCTGTTTGGGCAATGTGGACATCTTTTTATTTCCTTGAATCACACACACATTCACCCACTGTCCTGGCTAGAATGTTCATTCTTTATGCTCTCCAGCAACTGCTGTCAGATGAACAAGTAGCTTTAAAAGCCTGTTCCCAAGTATTTAGGGACGCAGTCTTCTGTTGGTGATTTTCAGTTTTTAATGTTCAGTCTTCATTGAAAGTTTAAAACGGCCAAACAATGAGTAAATATGATTTGGGTTTTTTCATAGGCATCTTCACATGTCCATACTTGAACACTGAACTTTCCCCACCCACCCCCTTCCCCTAAACCTGTTCTTCCTTCCAAGTTTAATGACATCTTTGTTATTCCAGCTGATCAGGCTGTAAAAAATCTTGGAGCCATCCTTCCCAAGTCAGCAACTCATGTTGATTCTAGCTTAGATCTGACCATCTTAAGATCTCAGCTGCATCGATTATATTCAACCAACTTAGTCTTGTTGCTTTGCCAGCATCCAGACTTCAAGTCTGTTCTCAACATAGTGATTGTGTTTAGATGCAAACCAGGTTGAGTCTTAAAGATTTGTATAATAAAACACTTGTTACATTTCCTTCAGTCCAGTATTCCAAAGGAGATGGCAGTATTTAATGACCCACCTCGCTGTGTGTGCTGTCACCTCATATCCTTTGGCTACTATATCTCTTCCCATCAAAGACATTGTACAGGTGTTGAATTAATGTATTTGCTAAAGAAATATGAATTATTTTTAATCACTGTATTAATAAAAAAAACATTGGAGAGAATGTGTTTTAAATTGAAGATTTTAATTTTGTTTTCTCCCATGCTTTGTACCTGTTTTTTAGACTGCTGATCTTGGGCTTGATATTGGTGCCCAGGGAGAACCCCTTGGGTATCGCCAGGATGGTATGTGTCTTGTATTCTTCGATTCATTCCAGTTTGTGCTCACGTTCTTTAATGTTAGAAGTCAGCATCAGGGTTAGTGCAGCTTAGTGTGGTCTTGATACTGCTGGACCTTTGCAGTCCAAGATGCTAAGAACATGGAAAATTGTTATTCTAGAATTCAAATCTGGGTAACAGAGATGGTTAGGAGTGCTAACAGCTAGAATGTAATCTGGCTTTATCTCATTAGTAAATTAAAGGTTCATAGGTTTCTTATTTGATCAATATATTAAAGGTCAACCAACCCCTAAGCTAAAAATGGTTTTGTTGGGAAAAATGTTTTCAGTTTTTCTTCGTGCTTTTGTTAGTACCCGCTGGGCAGACGCCATTGTTTATTGCCTGGATCTGCTTGTGACTTCCTGTAGATTGCGTCTCCTCAGGAATCTTAGGTCTCTGCTAGGGTGGATATAAACCATTCAGGAATAGACTAATGGCATGACTAGAACCTGCTGGTCTGTGTGTGGAGCCTCCTGGGTGTCCTGGCACTGAAATGTTTCTTGGCTGAAGAAAGCTAGGAGTTAAAGAGGCTAGAAAACTAACAGATGTGTTGCCTTTGGATACCTCGCAGTGTTGACGTGTTTCTTCTCTCCTTTCCTCCCTGGGCTGTTGTAGATCCCAGCTATCGTTCTTTCCACTCCGGCGGCTACGGCCAAGATGCCTTGGGTATGGACCCCATGATGGAGCATGAGATGGGTGGCCACCACCCTGGTGCTGACTATCCAGTTGATGGGCTGCCCGATCTGGGCCATGCCCAGGACCTCATGGATGGGCTGCCTCCAGGTGACAGCAATCAGCTGGCGTGGTTTGATACTGACCTGTAAACTATTCATTAGGTAAGACGTTTAAAAAGCCAGTTTGGGTAAAATACTTTACTCTGCCTACAGAACTTCAGAAAGACTTGGTAGGCCAGGAGTGGTTTAGGCTTATTTTGTAAATCTGCTACAAAAACAGATACATACTTTGACGGGAGATGTCTTTGAACATTGGAATGTTCTCAGATTTTCTTGTTATTAAATGGTCATGTGTGAAAGTTATTAACTTCAATGTTTTTGCCACAGCTTTTTCAAGTTAATACTCAAATGAGTAACTTTTGCTGTTTAAACATGAGTAACAGCCTTTCTCTCTATATACAGCTGTAGTGTTTGAACTTGCATTGTGATTGGCCTGTAGCGTTGCTGAGAGGGCTCGAGGGGTGGGCTGGTATCTCAGAAAGTGCCTGACACACTAACCACGCTGAGTTTCCTATGGGAACAATTGAAGTAAACTTTTTGTTCTGGTCCTTTTTGGTCGAGGAGTACCAATACAAATGGATTTTGGGAGTGACTCAAGAAGTGAAGAATGCACAAGAATGGATCACAAGATGGAATTTATCAAAACCCTAGCCTTGCTTGTTTAAAAATTTTTTTTTTTAATATCTGTAATGGT
The DNA here is from genome assembly GCF_000296735.1 of Chrysochloris asiatica. Lineage (NCBI taxonomy): Eukaryota > Metazoa > Chordata > Mammalia > Afrosoricida > Chrysochloridae > Chrysochloris > Chrysochloris asiatica. The sequence goes on from NW_006408642.1 coordinate 1,414,398, forward strand.
ACAGACTTTGCTTGCTTTGAATTAGGTTTTTTAATTTTTTCCTTTTTTTCCGCAGTAACTTAGTTTTTTAAGTCTTGTAGTATTAAGTTAATAGTGAATACTGCTACAGCAATTTCTAATTTTTAAGAATTGATTAATGGTGTAGAACCCTAATTCATAATCACTAATTGTAATCTGAATAAAGTGTAACATTGTGTAGCCTTTTTTTTTGTATAAAATAGACAAATAGAAATGGTCCAATTAGTTTCCTTTTTAATATGCTTAAAAGAAGCAGGTGGATCTATTTCATGTTTTTGATCAAAAACTTTATTTGGGATACGTATGGGTGGGGTCAGTAAGAGGTGTTATTTGGAACCTTGTTTGGGGACAGTTGCCTTTTATCCCAAAGTTGTTGTAACCTGCTGTGATACAATGCGGTTATAAAAATGGTTCAGAATTAAACTTTTAATTCATTCGATTGTGTCATCTTTTTTCTGTATCTTGAGAAAGGGTATCAAGTTTATTCTCTTCCATTTTATTCTGTGATCGAGGAGAGAGATAGACTTCATCATCATCTCCAATTGCAGGTCTCAGAAACACAGGGTCGCCGTGAGTCATATGTGACTCAGCATCATGTTGTTGGGGTTTGGTATCTGTGGTTAACTCCCACAGCCTGGCTTCCTCTTGTTGCAGGCATGTATAATTTAGCTCAAATGGCCAAAGGTGACATCATTTAAAAGGCATTTAGGTACTAGTCTTTGAGCTACAAAGAACTTTCTCTAAGGTGACATCATTTAAAAGGCATTTAGGTACTAGTCTTTGAGCTACAAAGAACTTTCTCTAAAAGTAGAAAGCCAAAATTCCCAAACCAAAGCCCCTTTAGATAGTTTTGTTCCAACTAACTACACATCTTTAGACGAGCATAACTCATTTAGAAAGGGGAATTCCTTAAACTCCACTTTGAACTGATAATTAAAATCGACATTTAAATACTCATGTAATCGGAACATAATCGGACTCAGAATAGGCTTACCTTCCTCAGTATCTGCCAGATGATCCTGTCATCCTGCTGGGAGGTCTGACAAGATCTGTAAACCTGTTAAGACTTGTCATTAACTACAGGATATACACATGCATTCAGCTCCTTTTAGTTGAGATTCAGCTTCACTTTTTACTATGGTCTCTACTTCACATAAAAGAAATTCTTTTCTGTGGTTTAAATGTAATTGGAGTTGCAGAAGAAAATATATATCTGCTTAAGTGCCACTGAGTCCAATCCAACTCACATACACCTTGTGTAGGAATTTGGAGAAGCGGTGAGTTTAAACCAATGACAAGCCGACTTTGAGTTTTTAAGTGCTGTCGAGTTGGTTCTTAGAAAATTCATAGCAACCTTGTATTATATAGGCTTTTGGAGGAGCAGCTGGTGAGTTTGAACTGCCAACCTTGTAATTCAAACCAGCCTTGCCGTCTAGCACATTAACTTAAGCACTGTATAGACTGTTATAAGAAGTTAGGGCTATTGTTAAACGAGAATATATCTTTAGTGAATTCAGCAGGCCATTTCGTTCATTTAACTTGCACATTGCCTGAGCTTTGCCTAAAATATTTTTTATGTTCTACTTAAACACTCTTGTAGTGTACTGGTTAGTAGTTGGGCTGCTGCTAACCTCAAGGTCAGCTGTTCAGTTATTCCACGAGAGAAAGCTGAGGGTTTCTGCTCCCGTAAAGCTTTATAGCCTCGGAAATCCTATGCAGGGATGGATGCTAAGAGTTTAAGAAACGACTATGGCACACGAACTTAAGAGCTTTACATGAGGACTCATCCAACTCAGCAAGGTGTTTCTGAAACACTCTTCTGAAGAATGATGAGCAGGTGTGTTCTGTCAGATGTTAACGCTGTGTACAGCTAGAGTGCATAACACTTACTGGAACAGATACTACACAGATAGCACTGGTAAATCAGTGGGGAAAAGGGAACAACTTTTCTGTAAAGGTACAGAACAATTGGGTGATCGTTTAGATAAAACAAAATGGACCCCACTACATTGGTGTGGAGTCCTGGTGTGGCACTGTGGGCTAATGCATCAGAATACAAGTCATTTGAACTGCACGGTTGGTGGTTCAAGCTCACCAGCTGCTCCTTGGAAACCCTATACAGGGTTGCTATGGGTCAGAAGTGACTCGATGGCACTTAGTGACAACACCACATTGGTATGGTGCTGTAGGACTGCGTAACAGCAGAGCAGTGGTTCACACTCACCAACTGCTCCTCAGAAATCCTATACAGGGTTGTTAGTAGAAAAACGACTTGATGGCACTTAACAGCATATACCAATAACACCATAAACTGAAAACCTAATCCAAAAAGGGAATACATAACTAACAAGAAAAGACAGGTGGAACGAATACATGAAGTACTGCTACAAATCCTTAAGAAAACACATTTTTAAATGGATACTAAACATGAATCTGCATTTCACAGGAGAGGAAACCCAAGAAGTCACAATGGTTCTTGGCTTCAGCAGAGACAAATGTATACTAATATTCTACATTCACCAGGCTAGCAAAAATTAGAAATCGCAAGTCTATCAAACGAGGCTTTGGTGCTCTTAAAAAGTGGGATAACTTTCTGTATGGCCCGCAGCAGGACTAGGGTGAGGCACTTGTTTAGGGCATAAAGTGTAAGGGAGAGAGGTGGGAGATCTAGACAGTGCAAAAGATCTGACCACCAAACATTTAAAGCCTCAAGCTCCTTAAGAGCTTGGCTGAGTACCAATGTGTCCAACAACAGTTTTGTTATGATATTCTTGTCAGAGAATGCCACCGAGTAGTAAACAACAGCTTCCCATTTATGGACATTGAACAAATGCAAGTTTTAGGACCACCACCTTATTGATTTAAAAATAAGCAAACTCTTAAGGATAGCCTTCATGAAGTAGTAAAACAAAGAAATGGATTATATCCTACATACTATGAAAAAGTACCTGGAGAAGGAGGAGCATAGATACTGGTAAAGTATCTCAAGTTACCTGTCATTGGAAGTGCTAAGAAGAAATAAATTTTCCATTCCAGAAACTGATGGAGGTGAGAATGCCTGTTTTGGATGACTTTCCTTTTTCCATTCTTCAGTTACACTGCAACTAGAAGACAGCTTCGGGACAAAGACATTTGATGCCAATGCAGTGACCACCATTGAGCTGAAGAATGAAGTTCTTCCATGTGACAGTAAATGCCCAACCCATGAGGCTTTGATCTGATGGTGTGAACCCTTGACGGGAACCTTGAGAGAGAAATAATACCCTTGTTTGAATTACTACAATTAAATACCACCCGCATTGTACAGTTTGCTTTATTAGGCAAAAGAACTGAGTCACATGATTGCAGTGCTTTTTTTGTCCCTTCTATTAGGGCAACAATCAACTGCCTTGGCTTTGAGCAAATGACCCACGTAAACTCAACTACACAGTGCTGGGAGGGAATGCTCAGAAGGCAATGCTTGCATGTTCTTTTCCATCAGCATCCTCTATGGTGTCCTGTGTACTGCCTTTTAGTGTCTAGTGTAGGACCACCCCTCAGAGGGAAACTGACAGGCCTTAGCAGGGGTGGGGGGTGGGATGGGGTATGTGTGTGTGTGTATTCTGAGGCCAGCAGAGAGGCCAAGGAGACATCCTGACCCTTTAGATGGGCTGGAACTGTGAGTCTGTGCTTTTCCAAGGTGTGTTGTCACCCCCAGTGCCCACAATACTCCCTCCTGAGATTCCATAGAAGAGAAGGTTAGTGGAACTAAATGAAGAATGTGATCCTACACCTTTCTCCCCTCCCCTCCACCCCACTCCACCCCACCCCAGTAAAGGATATCATGCAGAACTCTGCTTCCTGAAAGAAGGTAGTCACAAGTTGAGGCCCACATTTGTGCCTGGGGGCACTTAAGTGACCATAATCCAAGTAGGTGGAATCCAACTAAAGGACATCCATCTTGCTCAGCTGATGAGAGACTTCCAAGTTTAGAGATAACTTGAAGCAGCTAGAATGTTTGGGACAAGATACTAGAGAGCTATAAAATCATAAACACAAAAATTCCAAAAAACAGAATTCCAGATGGCTCTTAGAGACATGAAAATAATGCTCAATCTTGTTAAAAACACACACACTTTTAAACTGTCTCCAATCCACTTGGCAAAGATTTCTAACCAGATAATCACCCCTTCAGAGCCATACCCCTAATGTATGCACAGTGGAAGATAAAAAGTCAGTCCCCTTGTGTAGGAGAAAGGTGGTCTCCACTGAACGGACGTCCTAGAGAGTGGCGATGAGTCAATTTATCATACACAACATTGACTAATACTAATGGATTCATATACATCAGTTACCATAAAGATTTAAAGGATCAAAATCAACTAAATCAGCATTAGGCTGCTAACCACAAAGTTGGTGCTTCAAATCCACCATATTCACCTTAAACACCACACAGAGTTGCTGAGTCAAAACTAACTTGAGGACACGTAACAGCCTTTGACAAATGCTTTCCAAATGATGCAAATGAAAAGCATGTAAAGCTAGGGTTTTTATATTGACTGAAATTCAGAATATTAAACATAAGTAAATTTTCACTGTGCATGCATGGACATTCTGCTGATGTACCAAGGGTATTGAGGTGGATAATAAACACCTATAGAATTCACTCAAATATATTTTCTTGCCTTCATTTTAACAAAAATCATTATGTTATGATCAGTAACATAACATTAGTTTGCATCCTGATATATTAAATATGAGATGTACTGAAAGTGAATATATTTTTTTAAATATATAAATTAAGTGTAAAAAATGGAAACGTAGCAATTATTTCTCAAGTTCCCAGAGTTATTTTCCTCTAAAATAAGATGTAAAATTAAAAAGCAAAGCACAAAGTATAATTAATGAACATATTTTAAAGCTTAAATCCAGAATTTTATCTTTTTCAGAACTTCATGAAACCCAACACATTTTAATAAAAATCATATGCAGTGCTGACCTTCAGAATCCCTGTGGTTGCCAATCGAAGGTATCACGTACTTGTCAACGGGCTGTTGAGTCAGTTCTGACTCAGCAATCCCCATATAGGATTTCCTAGAGCAGCTGGTAGGTTTGAACTGGCGACCCTGTGATTAGCAGTCAGTCTGGTGCTTATCCTACAATGCCACACCAGGACTTAGTGTGCACTACGGGCCTAAAAAAGTTCAGGGAAAAATTCTGTTATCTTTCAAAATAATTGTTCCATGAACCCCTTTTTATATTCAAATTTAAGAGTAAGCGGACATTTATGATTGCAGAATGTTCCTCAAGAACTTTTACAACCGCTGTGAAACGCTAATTAATGAACCACAAACTGGAACATGAGGAAAAACAACAAAAAAGGGAAGGCTGGGTGTTTGGCACTACAGGGATATTCACTAGTGAGTGAGTGTCATTTCTCTGCTACTGTAGCAGGAAACCTACTCCCAGGCAGTGGATCTGGCTCTAAAGAGTCAGCAGAACCGTCAACCTCCAGTATTTAGATACAGTTACCTTGTATTTCAAAGATATGGGGGAAGGTGGTGTGAAGTGTTTCTGGGGGCCAGTAATCCTCAAGGATGGCAGGTGACTATGAGCTGTCACAATGGTCCGGTGTGAGTGCTGTACCCCAATTGACAGGTACCTATGTGTTCTTGGACAATTTGTTATGAGGTGGTGGTTGTCTTTATGTGCCTGAGTCAGTTTTGAGGCAGCAACCCTGTATAGAGTTCCAAGGAGCAGCTGATGAATTTGAACCACTGACCTTGCAGTCCAGTACATTATCCCATAGTGCCACACCAGGACTTGTTGGGAACCTCTAAAGCAGGGGTTAGCAAACATTAAGCCCATAAGCTAGCCAACACTTGCTCTGAAATATGGGTTCCAGATAACGCAGCTAAAGTGTGTTTTACACAGGTGCATGTACAAGGATATTCACGCATCACTATTGGTAACAGGAGCCCAAGTAGCCATGGATGAGACTAGTTAATGGCTCACTGCAGCCAAACGTGGTCGTGGTGGTGGTGATGAGACACTCTAAAAAGCCCTGTACTTCTGAAATAACCTTCAAAATGATCTTGTTAAGTAGGAAAGACACAGAGCAGAACTTAAAACTGCAACCACTGGTTAGAATCTTTATGGCCATAAAGACATGGACTGAGACCATCCCTAACTACATACAAGGCAATTGGTGCCACCGCCCCCAACTTGCTCCATGTGAGGGCTTGAGCCTCTAAGTGACTGGCTGTTACACCTTGCTCCCACCACCCCCGTTTGCAATACCACTGAGGCTATTTTTGCCCCCACCCCTCAACCACCAGAGGGTCAAATTCCGATGGATTTTGGGGTGCCAACATCTCTCCCTACATGTTCCTTCCTTAACGCCCCTACCTTAGTGCCCCTGCATATATCGGGGAAATTGCTTATACATCGTTGTAATTTTTGTTGGTGTTGCCCGGAAAGGAGGGAAAGGCATTTTACTCTTAAATGGAGGCAGGGGAGACCCACATTGGATGCCCATTACCTTAGACAAGAGTCTGAACCACTATCAGGCAGAATTAGGGATAATAACTGCTGTGACTCCTTCGGAGACTTGATATGAGGAGGACTTCATGATAATCGGGTAAATACGAAAAGCAGACAAGTGCAAAGGTCATTAACACAGTGAACTCTGTTGCCACATCCTACAGGCATCGCCCCCCCTTCCCCCGCCCTTGGTGTCTAGACCCATCTCCTTAACTACCTCAGGTGACAGTGGTGGGGTCTCTTCACATACAGAGGCTCAACAGGCATCTGCTGTCTTAGGCTGTCAGTTGGGGCCTGATCTTGAAGTTCTGGGCCTGCTGCCTCCTTTCCTTCCTACCTGCGCCTCCACTGAACACCATCCATCCCAGGAGAGCCTTGGCCGGTGGGCTTCAGTCACTTAGCAAACATCTGAAGCTGGGAGGTAGAAGGAAGAGGAGTGCCGGAGGTACCACCACCTCCTGCCCCACCAGCCTACTCAAATCCATCCCCCCCTGGCCCATGGGGGCAGGGTTGCTGTTCTCCATACAGCACCTCGGTGAGAATTTAAAAATGACCCCTTTCACCAAGGACACAACCCATGTCAGGGTATGAGGCTTGATACCCTCATCTGGGCATCCTAGTGGAGTAATATCCTGAATGGAGACCATCATTTCCTTGCCTCCTGAGATAGGCCATTATTCTCCAACTATGTGGGTGCTGCCTAGACAGACCCTCACCTGGAGTTGGGGTAACCGCTGTCAAAAAGCAAATTCTCCTCTTGAAGCAGAAAGCGTTGGAGCTGGGAGGGGATGAACACCCACAGATCTAGTCTAGCCCTTTCATTTGGCAGATGAGACAACTGAAGTGAGGGCTAAACTGACTAGGGATCGTGAGCCCGCGCAGGACAAGCCTCCTTGCAGACAAGAGCCCCAGCATCTGTCACAGTCCCAGAGCGGTGACACCTACATAGGAGGGCTAAGGGCATATATGTGAGGGAACGTGAAAAAGAAGCTAGAGAGTTTTCAGGGCTAAGAAGAGGTAAGGGGTGGGAGGGATAGGCAAACCTTCCAGGACACCAGCCTTCCTAGAGCACTGGTCCTTAGTTCCTTTAGACAAACTTAACCTGTGTCTGTCTGTGGAGCTCCTCCCCAGTTCTCCCCAGAATTCTTGTAATCGGTTTGTCCCAGAAAGGGAAAAAAAGTAAGGCTGGGAAAGTAGGAGGAAGACAGAGGCTAACTCGAGTTTGTTCTGGAGCTGAGCCGAGCTGCAGCAGCCAGAGCATGCATGTCAGATCCTGCCTCTTAGATCTTCCCCAGAGACACACACAGACGCCGCCTGATGAGGAATGCAGCCGGCCCACACACACAGGGAGGTTTCTTCAACACAAAACAAACCTGGGCTTCCCAGATGCACCCCAAAACAGTGAGTATTCTGTGTCCAGTTTCTAGGACCTGGGGTGAGTGAGCACCTCAGCCAGAGGTTTTGGGTCCAATCGACTTTTATTAAATCCAGAATCCAGGCCTTGGCAAGGGGCAGCTGGGGTGCTCATGTGTTTTGGCGCTGACTCTACTGCAGGTGAGGGTTGGGGGTCGCAGAAAGGGCCGGTATCAACTGCATCCCCACTTAGTGCCCTATAGCCTGGAGGATTTCCAGGGCCAAGGAAGTCACTGTACTGTCGGCATACAAACTGTGGGGAAACACAAAGGAGAAACGCGGGTAAGGAATCTTCAGGGGAAAATGCCCTCTCTTATCCCTGAGGATGTGATTGATGGAGTGGCTCCTTTCTACGTCTGAAATGGGAAACGCCTAAGAAGCAGGAAATCCACATTGCGGGGTCATGAACTGAGAACCCCTCAGCCCTGAGTCCCCGAGCTAGGCCTGAGCTCCTGGCCCTGACCACTATGACATATCTGACCACTTTGTCTGCGACCACAGACCCTTCACATCCATGGCAGCCCAAAGCTCCTGCCCAGGGCTGGCCCGTGTGACATGTCCCCAGGCCCTCTCAGGCAGGACCCCCCTTCTCTAAACACTGACCCCTGTGTTTCATAGGGTCAATTCCCAGCCTGTCAGTCAGCAGTCTCTTATTCTCATAGACTGATGGACAACTCAGAGCTTACCATGGAAACTTGGCTGCCAGAACCAACTGTCTGAAACCCCTTTAAACCTGTGCCTTAACTGTGTGCAGGATAGTATACACCATTAGTATATATGGCTGCTCACCCAAAAACTGGAGGTTCCAGTGCACCCAGAAATGCTAGGTGGTCTACTTCCAATCAGCCACTGAAAACCCTATGGAGTACAGGTCCTCTCTGATACACACGAGATCACCAGGAGTTGGGAGTCGACTCCATGGCGACTGCCTGGCTGGAAAAACTGTTACCAGCCAAGGGTGCTCAGATATAGTACTGTCCGTTGAAGCATCAACTTAGCTTGTGACGCACATTAAAGACACGGGTTCTGGTAAAACTGCAGCTGTGGATCGTGGCTAGAGATGGTGCCCTGCTGAGTTCTGGTGAGGTGGAGCCAGGCTGCCCACCGCGCACACCAGGCCAGCCCAGAGGGCCGGGTGACCGAGAGCACTACACTTGTTCGTGGGGCCATCTGAACAAAGCCCAAACAAGATACCCTCACAGAACGAACACTGGCAACCTCCGTACCCAACACTAGGTTTGCCTGGAGCAGATGATGTAGTTGTCAAGTGTCTAGTGTGGGTGCAGGAGAGCCCACCGGCCTCACGGGACACTAAGCTTTGTGTTGTACACACTGGGCCCACATTTGAGACCAGCTCTTGGTTCCAAACCATCCCAGCATGGGGGTATGCTAGCTTAGGCCTAAAAGTAGACAGAGTCTCCTGCTTGATGAGGAAGACAGACAAACTGTGTCTGTCCTTGATGAGGAGGACAGACAAGGCAGGTGCCGAGAGAAGAGATGGCTCTGCTAACTAACTCCTAGTGGCTCTCCCCATGCCTTACTACCCTCCTCCCCTCTAGCACAGATCTGCTCAAGAGAGCTTCATCAAGGCTATCTGCTCAAGTCCAATGGTCCCTGGGAATCAATCCCACTTAGTCTTTATAAGCCTCTGCCTTACACCTTGGGGTGAGGAGGACCCCTCACATCAAAGTAGCCGCCCTTGCCCTTGCCTCACTGAAAACAACAGATAAGAAGCCACTTCTTTGACTGAAACTACAGAGGGGGAAGGGCCTGTTTCTCTCCCTTTCTCCAACTCCTACAACCCAGGATGAGTGCAATTCAGGCTGGGGGAGATTAGACTCACCTTCTCCGCAACTCCCCAGTTACATGGTTTCCATCAAATCCAAACCACATTCAATTAAGGAAACAATTTCACTTACAATAGCATCTAAAATAATAAAATTGTTGTTAAGTGCCATTGAGTCACTTCTGACTCACAGCAACCCTGTATAGGGTTTCCAAGGAGTGGCTGGTGGGTTTGAACTGCCGACCTTGTGGTTAACAATCCAGTACTTATCTCTCCTACAGCATCACACCAAGATTACCCAAACAATAAAATACCTAGGAATACATTTAAATGAAGTGAGAATTTTATATAGTGAAAACTATGAAACATTGCTAAAAGGAATCGAAGGAGCTCTGTGGCACTCTAGGATTAGCACAGGACTCTGAACCACAAGGTCAGAGGTTCAAACCTACCAGCTGCATCTGGGAAACCCTATACACGGTCACTATGAGTTGGGACTGATTTGACAGCTCTGTAACAACAAATAAATGAAAATACATTTTTGCGTTCATGGACTGGAAAGCCTCATACTGTTAAGATGTCAGAACTACCACAGTGATGCACAGATTCAATGCAGTCGCTATGAAAGTTTCAACAGTGTTTTGGCAGAAATAGGATAGACAATCCTTAAATTCACAAGGAATTACAAGGGGACCTAAACAGTCAAAACAATTTTGGAAAAGAATTAAGTAGAACTCACACTTCCTGATTTCAAAACGACAGTGATCAAAATAGTATAGTTCTGATGCGTACTGGTGCAAGCATCGGCACAGTCCTGGTGGGGCGCTGGGGGTTAATGTGCTGGACTGCAGAGTCAGTAGAAACCACAAGGTTGGAGAACAAGCTCACCAGCCCTGGGTAGGAAACCCGAAACAGGGTCGCTGTTTGGTCAGAGCAGACCTGATGACACTTAACAACAACAAAAATAGGCCAAAACAATTGACTTCAGAGTTAGAAATGGCCAACTGAATTTCAACAAAACTGTCAAGTACATTCAATGAGGACAGAGCAATTTGTTTGGCAACTAGTGCTGGATTACTGCTTTTCCAAATGCATAAGAATTCAGTTCGATACCTACTTCATACCATAATTTACAACCAACTCTCAATAGATCAATGACCTAAGTATAACAGCTAAAATCATAAAACTCTTAGAAGAAAACACAGTGACGACTCTTCAGACCTTGAGAGGATTCGTAAATATGACAAGAGCATGAGCAATGTAAGAAAACAGATAAACGGGACCTCATCAATTTTTTTAAAACTTTTTTTGAGTTTACCATTCCTCGGCATGATTTCAGTCTATTCATTCATGCAAATGCCTACATTCTTAAATCATATATAAAAACGGAAACGACAACCCACAGAATGGGAGAAGCAGTTCACAAATCATATTATATCTAAAATATACAATAAACGCTTACAACACAATTATAAAAAAGACAAACAGTTCAAAGCCAGAAGGCACCAAAATACAGTATCATTTGTGATTAGGGAAATGCCAATCAAAAGCACAATGAGATACCATTTTATACCCCATGTTGTTGTTAAGTGCTGTCGAGTCGGTGCTGACTCATATCGATACTCTATAGGGTTTCTGAGGAGAGGATGGGTTTGAACTGCTGACCCTGTGGTTATCAGTCCAGTGCTTATCCTACAGTGCCAAATGACAATGATCCAAAATAATTGCTAAGCTATTGGACCACTCATTCATTGCTGGTGGGAATGGAATGGAAAAGAGTTTGGCAGTTCTTTAAGAAGATAAACATAGAATTATCTCATGACTCAGCAATTCCACATCAAAAAACAGGAAGCAGAGACTCAACTGGATATTTGTACACTGATGTTCATTGTGGTATTATTCACAATAGCCAACAGGTAAAAATATCCTAGATCTCCTTCAGCAACTGAGTGGGTAAGCACGATGTGGTATATCCATACAATGGAATATTCCCAGTCATAAGAGAAATGAAGTTCTGATACATACTACAATTTGGATCAACTCTGAAAACATGTGGAGTGCAATAAATCAATTACAAAGGGGCCAATATTTTATGATCCCAGATGGATCTAGAATAGCCATGGTATTGGAGGAGAATATTGAAAGTACCATGGGCTGCCAAAAGAACCAACAGCTCTGTGTTGGAAGAAGTGCAGTCAGAGTGCTCTTTGGAGGCCAAGATGGCCAGATTTCGTCTCTCATACTTCGGACATATTGTTAGGAGGGACCAGTCGCTGGAGAAGGATTATCATGTTTGGTAAGGTGGAGGGTCGGGGAAAAACAGAAAGACCCCAGGGAGATGGACTGGCAAAGTGGCAGTATCAATGGGCTCAAGCATGCCAACAATTGTGAGGTTGGCCCAGGACCAGGCAGTATTTCGTTCTGTTGTGCATAAGGTCGCTATGAGTCGGTACTGACTTGATGGCACCTAAACACCAACAGTAACATAGAGATGGAAGGAGACTAGAGTTGGTTGCACCACATGGTGATTGTAATAAATGTCACTGAGTTATACACGTAATGATGATCAAAATGGCAAATTTGAATCTGTATTTAACCACAGTAAATGGAGAGGGGTGTTTTGCCTATTTGCCACAAAAACTGAAAAAAGAGAGAGAGATCCTGGGCAAATGGACCATGCCATCCTCAACAGTTAATTCCAACGTCACATCAGTCCTTGTTAGAATATTAATCACATGCCAATTTAAGACATTTTAAACACACACACACCAGGAATCATTTTCCACAAAATTCCCTTTTTTAGGTCATCCTTTTTTTTTTTTTTTTAATTTTTTGTGTGAATTATGTGATACTTTACATGGGAGAACATTACCTTTACATTCATCCTATCATATCATTTCATTGCCATGGTTACCATACCATTGGTCATCTTTTTTTGAAAACAGAAAGTACCAAGAAATGCCAGTCACCACTCCGTGTCTCCCATACCCAGTGAAAGTCAGACAGCCCCTTAGAAGGTGCGTACTGCCCTTGAGGTGAGGAGAGCAGATGGACATACGTATAGGGAGGGGAGCTGGAGAAGGTGTTCAACAGACAGTGACAGGCTGGAATATGGTAATCCTAGCAAGGAAATGTGGGGGGAGGAGGAGAAAACGGAATGGGTTGAGATCTCAGTTTGCCTTTGAAGTGCCCCTGGTGGTCCCCACTTACCTGCTGGCTGGGGCAAGCTGCTCCAAAGCCCGCAGGAGGCTGCTTGCATTCTTGAGGCTTTCCAGGTGCTTATCCTTGGAGGTGATCTGAAAGAGAGGGAGAAGACTGGTCAGCTGACCCATTTCTGCTCATGCTCCTTGGCTAGGCACCCTTAGTGCAGACTGTGGAGACAGAAGATGCTGGTGAACCTTGCAGGTATAGAGTTTCCAAGGACTGGCTGGTGGGATTGAACTGCCAACCTTGTGGCTAGCAGTCCAGTGCTTATCCTACAGTGTCATACCAAGACTCAAAGATCACTTTTATTGATAACTGCCGTCGAGTCAGTTCTGACTCGTAGTGACCCTGTATAAGGTTTCTGAGGAGCAGCTGGTGAGTTTGACAATCTTCTTGTGATGCTTTCTGCATCATTCAGTATTTCACCAATAGAATCCTTCAATATTACAAGTCAAGACTTGAATTTTTCCTTCTGTTCTTTCAGCTGGAGAAATGTTGAGTATGCTCTTCCCTTTTCATTTTCTAACTCCAGGTCTTTGCACATTTCATTGTGATAGCTGACTTTACTTCTCGAGCTGCCCTGGGAAATTTTCTATTCATCTCCTTTCACCTTCCATTCGCTTGAGCTTCTTTAGGTTCAATAGCAAGTTTCCGAGTTCCTTCTGACATTCATTCTGTTCTTTCCTGTCTTTTTAATGACCTTTTGCTTTTATTATGTAGTATGTTCTTGATGTCATCCCACAATTCTGGTTTTTGGTCATTAGTGCCTAATATATCAAATCTGTTCTTGAGATGTCTCTAAATTCTATATTCAAGGTCTTTTTTTGGCTTATGTGGATTTGTTTTAATATTCTTCAGCTTCAGCCTGAATTTGCATATGAACAATTATTCCACATTTTGACCTGGCCTTGGTTTGGCTTTTCCAACATCTCTTCCCACAGATGAAGTCAAGTTGATTTCTGTTTATTCCATCGAGTGACATCCATGTGTACAGTCGTCTTTTATGTTGTTTAAAAAAAGTATTTGCAATGAGAAAGTCATTGGTCTTGCCAAATTCTATCATGTGATCACCAGCATCATTTCTATCACCAAAGCCATTTTCCAACTACTGATCCTTCCTTTTCATTTTTAACTTTGCATCCCAATCACCAGTGATTATTAATTCATCTTGATGGCATGTTTGATCAATGTCAGGCTGAAGAAGTTGGTAGAATTCTTCCATTTCATCATCACTGGTTTTAGTGGTTGGTGTGTAATTATGAATAATAGTGGTAACTGGTCTTCCTTTTAGGTCAATGTATGTTATCGTATTAAAGACAGCATTGTACTTCAAGATAGATCTTGAAATGTCCTTTTTGATGATGAATGTGATGCCTTTCTACTTCAATCTGTCATTCCCAGCAGAGTAAACCATGTAACCGTCAGATTCAAAGTAACCAGTACCCATTCATTTCAACTCATTAGTGCCTAGGACGCTGATCATTATGCATTGCATTTCATTTTTGACAACTTCGTACATTCCATGTTCCAATTATTAATGAATGTTTGCAGCTGCTGCTCCTCATTTTGATTTGTGCCCCATCAACAGTGAAGGTCAGGTGACCTTTGCTGCATTCATGTCATTATGCACAACTGTACTCTGAGGAAGAAGTTCTTCTCCAGTTTCTTTTGAGTCTCTTCCAACCTGAGGGGTTCATCTTCTGGCCTGGTTTTCAGCGGCTGGACATGCCTTTCCTTTTTCCTAGTCTGTCTTAGTCTGGAAGCTCCACTGAAACCTGTCCCATGCTGGTATTGAAAATACAGGTGTATACTTTCCAACATCACAGCAACACAACAAGCCAGCACAGTATGACAAACTGATAGGAACTAGTTATGTTGGAGCCCATTGTTTCAGCCAGTTTGTCAGTTCATCTTGCTGAGAGTGCGCCTCTTTCACACTGAACCTCGACTTCAGCAAACCTAATGTCCTTCCCCAGTGTCCCTTTCCACTGTGGTTCTTGATAAGCGCTCTCTGAAGAGAGCAGCTATATTTCAGTTAGCAGGCCAGTGCTTATCCTACAGCACCACACCAGGACTCTTTATTTTTTAATGTTTTATTATGAATTATGTGGTAGTGTACATGGGAGAACATCAGTTTTACATTCATCCTATCGTATATCGTTTCATTGCCATGCTTACAATCCCCTCCATGCATCATCAACCAACCAAAGGGTATACACTACAAGTCTGCCCCCTGGTTGTCAACACACAGCCCCTCTCCCTCTCTGTGTCTAAAGTCCCCAGCTGCTCCATCTCTCCACGTCATTGTCTCTGCCTCCATCTCAGGCAAACACCAGGACTCTCTTGATAACATGCTCAAAGTCTCACTGTCGTCACTTCCAAAGAACATGTCGGCTATACTCCTTGTAAGACACATTGGTTCATTCTCTGGCAGTCCACGGCATATTAATATATTCTTCACCAGTACCATAATTTAGATTGACAAGCCATTTCAGCAGTTCACGTGATGTGTGACCCTGTTCCCGCCAGAAAGCTGGAACCAGGAGTGACCCCACCCCTCAAGTGTCCTATGTCATATTCCATTCCATCATAGTGACCACGTCTAGACTATCATCTGTATTTCTGACAAAAGACTAAATATTTCTTAATTGTAATATTAAGAGGAAGGGCACAGGTAATCAAACCTTATCAGGGGCTCTGAATGACTTGTGGGTGAGATTGCATCTCCCCTGAGACCCTATCTGACTTTGGAATGTGCCAGAGAGCAGCTGCCAGCTCAACTGCTACAGGTGAGATTTCTGCAAGGATTTGCATTTTAAAAGAGCTGCATGCAAATCTGTTCTGAAACACCCAACTTGATGAGTTCAAAAGGTTGCTGCGGGAAATGTCAGCTGTGGTTCAATTCGGCCTGAAGTAAGCACCAACACACACTGAAGGAGCACTCAGAGGTCTTCAGGAAGGATTCTCACCTAACTTTTCTCAGCTCAGCTGAGCTACACACCCAGGCCACTCCACCAGTCTTGCTATACAAATGTGAGCTGAGCCTGGGCTTCAAGGAAATCTCTCAATAAGGTGCAAAGAAAGGACAAGACTATATTCACCCACCAGCCTAGTTCAAAAGACGCCAATGAAAAAATGGACCGAGAAGTCTGCGACCAAATGAAGAGACCAAAATAGTATTTAGTGCAGCTGACATAAATGTAGGTCTACACAAAGCCAAGAGAATTAATCAGAAAAAAAAATCATGCAATCTTGTCACGTAACTGAATTCTTGTTAGTAACAGCAACAGCTGTCCTACATATAAGGATCAATTAATTTGAAAATAACAAATTTAAATGATCTCCTTCAGAGCTTGCACCTTTTTCTGCCTCTGAATACAACCCTAAGATCTAGGCAGAATGTGTACCACAGCTATGGGAGAATCACAAGTAAACAGCAACAGATGGGCTACAAAAGACTGCAGTTCCAAAGTCCCACCAAACTGAAACATTGACTGCTTTTTCCCACACCTCAAACTCAACAATTCCTGAAACCCAGAAGTGAGCACCACAGGACAGAGAGACCTTTATGGAAGCCTGATGCTAGACGTGGGAAAGGAACTGCCCAAAGATCTGAGAGAGAAAAGAAAAGCGCCCAGAGTTCTTTCCTTTCCCTTCCTCTCTTCTCCAGCATTCCAGACTGAAGGTGGTTCTGGGGTGGCAGTGATGGCAGTGGTGACAGCAGTCAGTAACAAGAGGCTGTGTGGCCAGAGTCTTCTTCCTTTCTATCCTCCCACTGTTTGGCCCAGACAAGGCTCGGTCATAGAAGAGGCCAGTTATTGGCTATGTTGTTGTTCAGCACCGATTAGTTGGTGCTGACAGATAGAGACCCTGTCTAGGGTTTCTGAAGACCAGCTGGTGAGTTTGAACCTCTGACCTTATGGTTCAAACTGACTTTGTGGTCCAATGCATTATTCTGCAGACTATGTATGTATATGGTTTCCAAGGATGCACATCTTTATAGGAACAGAGACTCATCTGTCTCCTGCAAATTATTGATTATAGCGATCACTAAAAAGATTACACCAAGAAATATATTTAAAAAAACACAAAGTATCATTTAAATGTAACGTTCTAAAAAATGTTCTCATCACTTGAACCAAGGCAAGAAAAGAGAAGGCAAAAATCAAAACAGATGGGACAAACAGAAATCAAATAATAAAAAAGGCACACTTGCTTGTGTTGTTAAGTGCCATTCAGTCAGGTCTGACTCATAGCGACCCTGTATAGGATTTCCAAGGAGCGACTGGTAGGCTTAAACTACCAACCTTACAGTTGACCTTTCGGTTGACCTTGCAGTCAAGCGTAAATCCTGGTATATCAAGAATTAGAACAAATGTAATGATCTAAACACAGTATGTAAAAGACAGATTGTTTGAATGATTAAACAAGAAAAAAGACACAGCCCAACTCTATACTGTCTCCAAGAATCTGATGTAATTAAGAAGGAGCCCTGGTGGCATGGTGGGTTATGCACTGAGCTGCTAACCTCCACATCAGCAGTTCAAACCACCACAGGTTTTCTGCTCCTGTAAAGGTTTACAGCCTTGGAAACTCTATACAGGGTAACTATGAGTTGGTACCACCTTCACAGCAAACAAGTACCACTACCACGATGTAAATATGAGTCCAATTGAAGCTAGAGTGGATACATTCTTATCAGGCAAAGTAGTCATCAAAGCAAAGCAAACTACCCTGGACAAAGAGGGATACAGTATTTTGGTAAAAAGGTTGTCAACAAGATAACATAATAATGAATGCATGCAGCTAGCAACAGAAAATCTAGATCACAAAACAAAACCTGATACAACTGAAAGGAAAAAAAATCTACAATTATAGTTGGAGACTTCAAAACTTCCCTCATTGTATGAAGAAAGAACGAATACACAGAAAATCAGCAAGAATATAGAAAAACTGAACAACCAAGTGGTCTCACTGATCTTTGCAAAGCGCTGAATTAAGCAGCAGAATATATTTCCCCACCAATGTTCATGGAATAGTCACCAACATATCCAATATTTGGAGTCATAACACAAATCTTAAATGTAGGGGAAGTAAAGCCATATAAAAGGATATTTTCTGACCATAATAGAATTCAGCTAGAAATCAGTAACAAAGATAATAGGAATCTCTCCAATTACTTGGAAATAAACAGTATACTCCTAAGTATACCCTTGATCCAGGGGTCAAGGAAAACATTCCAAGGGAAATTAAAATATGTTTTGAATGAAATAAAAATAAATATACATTTCAAAACTGTGGTATGTAGCTAAAACAGAAGTTGATAGTACTAACTAACTACTCTAATAGCAAAGAAGAAAGACCTCAAAAAGTTTCAGCACAGAAACTAGAAAAAGAGCACAAATAAACCCAAACTCAAAAAAGGAAGGGAATCAAAAGAAAGCAACAAAACTTAGAAAAAAATAAAATGATAAACACAATAGGAAATCCCAAAAGCAGGTAAAATTGATCAACTGCTAGCAGGAGTAACCATGGGCGTGCAAGAGTGAGAAAAACGAATTCTCAGCACCAAACATTAAAGGCAGACTATAACTATAGACATTACCAGACATTTAAAAGGAGAAGAGATTATTATGGACAATTAATTCCATGCACAAAATCCAATTTAGATAAAAATACCAATTTTCTGTAAAACCATAAACTGCTAAAATTCATCAAAGAAGAAGTACATAACCTAAATACCTCTACAAACTTCTATGTAAAAGAATTTAAACTTGAAGTAAAAAATCTTACGAAAAAGAAATCCCCAAATTCATAGGTTTCACTGGAAAACCTTATCATTTAAAGAAGAAATAATTCTACACAATCACTCCCCAAAATAAAAAGGTCAATTCCCAATACATTGTGTAGGGTTAGTAAATATCACCAAATCAAATCCAGCAATGTAAGAAAACAAAAATATATCATGATAATGTTGGCTTTTTTTGTGGAATTACAAAGCTGGTTCCATATTTTAAAAAGCGATTTATACAATTTACTATATATTAAACGCCAAAGAGGCAGTAGATCCTCGGAAACCTTATACAGGGTCACTATGAGCCGGAACAGACACAACAACACAAAACAACAGCAACAAGGAGAAGAGAGGAACATGCTCAGCATTTCTCAGGCTGAACGAACTGAAGAAAAAAATCAAGCCTCTATGAGGACTAAGGTGCGCTGACCCAAGCCATGGTATTTTCAAGAACCTCATATGCATGTGAAAGTTGGACAGTAAATAAGGAAGACTGTAGAAGAATTGATGCTTTTGAGTTACGGTGTTGGAGGAGAATATTGAAAGTGCCATAGGCTGTCAAAAGAACCAATAGATCCATTTTGGAAGAAGCGCAACCAGAGTACTCCCTGGAGGCCAAGATGGCCAAACTTCGTCTCTCATACTTTGGATATATTGTCAGGAGGGACCAGTCGCTGGAGAAGGATATCATGTTTGGTAAGGTGGAGGGTCAGAGAACAAAAGGAAGACCCCAAGAGAGATGGATTGGCCAAGTGGCAGCATCAATGGACTCAAGCGTGGCAACAATAGTAAGGTTGGCCCAGGATCGGGCAGTGTTTCATTCTGCTGTGCATAGGGTCGCTATGAGTCGGCACTGACTTGATGGCACCTAACAACAACAGCAATTGTAATACTGACAAATTCCATGGGCAAAATATTGAATGGCACAGAAAGCACGCAAAGAAGGTGGAAGGTATACACAGAGTAACTGTACCAAAAAGAATGGTCGATGTTCAACTATTTCAAGAGATAATATATGACCCAAAACCAATAGTACTGAAGGAGGAAGTGAAGTCCAAGCTGCACTGAAGGCACGGGAAAAAACAATGCTCCAGGAATTACTGGGATACATATTGAAATCTTTCAACAAACCGATACATCAACGGAGGCCCTCAGTCACCTAAGTGTGCCAAGAGATTTGAAAGACAAACACCAGGCCAAGTGATTAGAAGAGACCCATATTTGTTCCCATTCAAAAGAGAGGTGACCCACCAGATTGTAGAAATCATCCAACAATATAATTAATAGCACATGCAAGTAAAACTTTGCTGAAGAGAATTCAAAAACAGCTTCAACAGCACATTAACAGGAAACTGCCAGGAACTCAAGCCAGGTAAAGAGGAGATCATGGAACTAGGAGTAACATTGCTCATGTCACATGGATCTTGGCTGAAATGAGAAAATACCAGAAAGGTGTTTACTTGTGATTTATTGACTGTGTAGAGGCTTTCAACTGTGTGGATCATGACAAGCCACTGTGAAGAACAGGCATTCCAGAACACTTAATTACACTCATAAGGAACCAAGAGGCAGTCGTTTAAACAGAACTGAATAGTTTAAAATAGGGAAGGGTGTGTTCCAAGCTTGTATTATTTAAGCATTCTTATCAAATTTGTATGCAAATGATACAACCTTGCTTACTAGAAGCAAAGAGGACTTAAAATACTTACTGATGAAGATCAAAGACTCCAGCCTTCAGTAAAACAAACAAAATAAAAAATACTCACAACTGGAGCGATAAATAACTTAAAGGTAAATGGAGAAAAAAATTTTTTTTCTCAGATCCACAATCAACACTCATGGAAACAGCAGCCAAGAGATCAAAGGACCTATTGCATTAAGCAAGTCTGCTGAAATACACCTCTGTAAAGTGTTTCAGAGCAAAGTTTGAGGACTAAGGTGCACCTGACTGAAGCCATATTTTCAATAGCCTCATGTGCATGTGAAATTTGGAAAATGAATAAGGAAGATCATAGAATTGATGCATTTAACTTACAGTATGGGAGAAGAATATCAAAACTACTATGGAATTCCAGAAAAACAAACAAATTTAAGTTAGAAGACGTGCAGTCAAAATGTTCCTTAGATGACAGCATGGCCAGACTTCTGTCTCTCAAAGTTTGGAAATAAAATCAGGAAGAATTAGTCCCTGGAGAAGGACGTAATGCTTGGTAAAGTGGCAATCGGGGAGTAAGAGGAAGAATCCGAGAGAGATATATTAACACACAGGCAGCAACAATGGGCTCAAGTGTAAGAACAATTGTGAGTATGACACAGGACTGAGCAGGAAGTCCTTCTGTTGTACGCAGGGCTATTATGAGTCAGAATCAACTCAACAGCACTTAATAGGAGCAACAACAAGGAGTAGTTTAATATATAAATGAAACCATTAAGTTGCCAGAATATTGTCAGATATCGTGGTGGAAGATGAGCCCCTCATGTTGGAAGGCACTCAAAATACGACTGGGGAAGAGCTGCCTCCTTAAAGCAGAGTTGACCATGATAACATGAATGGAGCAAAGCTTTCTGAACCTTCTCAAAATGAGGATAAACAGTTGCAAACATCCATTAATAATCAGAACATGAGATGCATGAAGTATGATTCTTGGAAAAATTGGAAGTTGTCAAAAATGAAATAGAACATATTGAAGTTGAGATCCTAGGCATTAGCGATCTAAAATAGATGGGTATTGGCCATTTTGAATCTGACAATCATATGGTTGACTATGCATGAAATGACAAACTGAAGAAGAATGGTATTGCATTTCATCAAAAAGAACATTTCAAGACCTATCTTGATGTATAATGCTATCTGTGATATGATAATATTATTCATAGACCTAACAGCTAAGGTTTTGTGTTAGCTTGGCAGTTGAGATGTGATTATCCCCATGGTGAAATATATATATAATATATAGTGTAGTTAATTCTGTAATGATTGACTATGAACAATGTAGCTAACTCTTATGATGACTGGCTATTAGCAGGCATAGTTAACTCTAAACTGACTGGCTATGAGCAGCCAATCATTTGAAAGGGTGTTTCCTTGGGGATGTGGCCTACTTCAACATAATGGACACTCAGGCAAAGCTTGCGTCCTTTCTGTTGGATCCTGATCTTGCAACTGGCTCATCCTGCAACCTCCAATTCTTTGAACTTGAATCAGTGTGCTGCTCTATTATCTGTCTGTCTGCTTGCCTGTTGGGCCTGTTTGTAGGACCTGTCTGCCTGCCAGACCTACCTGCCTACTGGGCCTGCCTACTGATCTTGGTTCATCTGACCCTGACTTGGGACTCTCCCAACTCTATAATTAGGAGTCATGTCCTTGACATAAATTTTTCTTTATGTTTTTACACACATAAATTTCACTGGTTTTGCTTCTCAAGAAAACTCAGCCTAAGACAGTCTACAAGACCAGGTAATACCACTATTATTCAAACTTATGCACAAATTATGAAAAGAGACTATCCTAATTAGGGAAGTGTAAGGAGGGGAAAAAATCATATAATTAATGAATAACCCTTCTGTACTAAAGACAAAGCTTCTCACAGAGTTGTTTATTTCATGTTTGGAGCAAACCTACCCATTTTGAATCCTGGCAGGACTATCTTTTAGGGTGAAAAATTCCAGGTGATAAACAGAAGACCTGAAGATATAATGTCCACATAACTGTCTGTCCAGCAGCCAGATTTCAGAGACATAATTGATTTGGCAATGTTAGGTACATGGAAGGGACCTTGCAAAGCACTCTTCCACACAGATATAAGAAGACAGAGGTAATACTGTACATGTAATAATGAGTAGATTCACAATCCACACTATGAACTTCCTATGAACTTCCTATTTGTTTTTTACAGAAATACCCAGTGAATATGAACGAAATAACAAAATGTCCAGTAAATATTCTGACCTCTTTTTAAGAAGTTACATAAAGCTTCTGGCAAACTAGACACGCACATGCTCCAAAGACACTAGGATAGGACAAAGACATGAGAGATCAAATGAAACAGATACTGATGATAATCCTGGACCCCTGAGCTTCAGAGGAAAGGATAGAGCAGTGTACCGAATCCGAACTAGGAGAAGATGCTGACT
Organism: Chrysochloris asiatica; assembly: GCF_000296735.1. Taxonomy (NCBI): domain Eukaryota; kingdom Metazoa; phylum Chordata; class Mammalia; order Afrosoricida; family Chrysochloridae; genus Chrysochloris; species Chrysochloris asiatica. The sequence continues at coordinate 1,437,269 of NW_006408642.1, forward strand.
AGGGGTGGTAAGAAAGACAACCAGAAGAACTCTTGGCTGGCCTGACTCAGTATGGTCATCATGAACTTCCATGAGCAGCACTGGATATAAGTGGTGGCCCGACAGCATGGATACACACCAACGGCTGGTAACTAGACAGGTGCAATTCTCTCTTGTTCCCACACTCTCCTGGTGACTAGAGATCTGGCCAACCCACAACCTTGGCCATTCCCAGCACAGCCCCTGCTCTGTCAGAAGTTGGAGTTGGACCATTATGAGTTGGGTGTTGTGTATACCACCCGGGCACCTGTTGGAAGGGGACCCCTGCTTCTTTAAACCTGGGAACACACTGAGTCGATCCTCACGCAGCTCCAAAGTACCAGGAACTCTCATAATCAGCTGCTCTGACCCTAGCTGCCCTCGGAGACTGTAAGAGTTCCTTCTGGGAACAAAGACTCCATATCCCTAGTCACCACTAGAGCCTGCACCAACTACTTCCAGATCCGGTACCCTAAACATATACAACACCAGGCTATAAGAACTCAGTATGTCACTCTAATTCTCTACCCTCTGCCTCATAATTCCTGTGGCTGGGAGCAGCCCCTCACAGTTTACTCCTCTCTAGGTCAGGACACTGCCCCCGTTTTTTCCTTCCTTTTTTTCCTCCTTCCTTCTTCACTTTCCCTTCCATTGTTTGTTTTAAATCTTTTATTTCCCTGCCTACCGCTGTTCATCTTTCTCCTGTTACTTTTTTTTTTTTCCTGCCTTCCTTCTGCTTGCTAGCTTTCTCTACATTTTTCTCTACTGTTTTCTTGTTTTTCCCCTCTCCTAGTTTTGTTTCATGATTTTCTTTC
>NW_006408642.1:1439651-1441104 GCF_000296735.1 Chrysochloris asiatica
AAAAAAAAATAAAGCTCAGAGAAAACTGTCATAGAACTGTTGGGATAAAACTGTAGCGTACTGGTTACCAGTAGGGTTGCTAATCTTAGTCAGCAGTTGAAAACTCCCAGCGGTTCCATAAAGATTTACAGCCTCAGAAACCCTATAGTCACTATGAGTGGGAACAGACTCCATAGCACACTACCACCACCACCACCATTACTAAAGACAAGTGCTCAAAAAGCTTAATGAACCCCAAAAAGGATAGATTCCAAAAGAAAATCACCAAGACATATAAAACCATAGATGAGAAAAGAATCATGATATCAACTCAGGAAAATAAAAAAGTTACATAAAAGGAGAACCGGTAAGACAAAACTCTAATGACTGGGGTCTCAGAGAAAGCTTGTGCGTGACCATCTAAAGTGCAACTACTAAATTCTCCATGTGTGGAAGAATGAAGACTGATGAAAACTGAAGATGCTTGAAAACAATTATCATAATGGCTAATGGAACATGTAGACATCAGACTCTACAACCCTAAAACCAGAACTAGACAGTGCTGGACAGAATAGGACAAAACGTAAAACAAAATGCACAATTATAAAAAAGACCAGGCTTACTGGTCGGAGCTGTGGTAGTGTAGTGATTACGAATCAGGCTGTGAGACGCAAAGTCAACAGTTCAAAACTACCAGCTGTTCTAGGGGAGAAAGATGAGGCTTTCTGCTCCCGTAAAGATTTACAGCCTTGGCAACCCTGTACAGGGTCGCTATGAGTTGGAACCGACTCCACAGCACATAACAACAACAGTGTCTAAGATATTGATGTTTATGCGTTCCTACACTGCTAGTGGGACTGAAAAACAGTGCAATCACTGCGGAAAACATTATGGTGCTTCCTCCAAACATTAGAAATAGAAATACTCTATGACCCAGCAATCCCTCTAACTGGTATACTTCCTAGAGAAATAAGGCCTCTGACACCAATACATGTATGCACACCCAAGTTCATCGTAGCACTATGTACAATAGCAAAAAAATGGAGACAGCCTAAGTGCTCATCAGTGTAAGGATGGATAAATAAACTTTGGTACATACACACAATGGAGTACTATGCAATGCCGAACAATAGTGATGGATCAGCAAAATACCTGATAACATGAACCTGAAGGACATTTTGGTGAGTGAATCAGTCCATCACAAAAAGACAAATATTGTATGAGATCACTATTGTAAATAGCAAGAAAAACCCAGTAACAACTTAAAGAAACAGTCTTTGATAGTTGTTACCAAGGGTGGGAGGGACAAGGGAGTAATTCACTGGCTAAAGGAAAGGCAGAAATGCGTTAACTTGGGTGATGGGGAAGACGGTATACAATGAGTTGTTGTTGTGAAGTGCTATCGAGTCAATTCCGACCCACAGCGACCCTATATAGGGTTTCCAAGGAGCAGCTGGTGAGCTTGAAATGCCAA
>NW_006408642.1:1442914-1444148 GCF_000296735.1 Chrysochloris asiatica
AAAAAAACAAGTAGCTATGTGGTTTACATTGTTACTCTGACTGCCAATACTAAACAAGGACATTAAGCATGAGAAAGGATAAAGTCTAATAAAATATGCACAAGTGGAATGTCTTCAGTTACATGGCCTCTAAAAAATGCTATTGCACCATAGAGCTTTGCTTCTGGAAAAGACAGACTAAGTGGTTTCTGGCTCTTCTCTTACTGAGAAGAAGTAGAAATGCTGGACAATACCGAACAGAATCAAGTGAAACAACTCCCAGTGAAAACAACAAAACCACCAAGATGCCATCTCCGACAGTTATCAAGACTTTTAGGATTTGCAAAGTCAAGTACCAGGAAAGAGAATGGAGCACAGAGATACGCACCTGCTCTCTGGTACCACTGTCCACTGGAAAAGATGATGGCTTTCAAAGAAGTAGCTGGACAAATACCAAAGAGGCTGAAAAACTAAGCAGAGCTTTCACAGGCTCACCAGGTTGGTGAAGAGGACCTCACCACTATCAACACCAAAAATCCAAAGACAAAAGCAGTCAATAATGACTCACAGACTGTTGTTGTTGTTGTTATGTGCCGTGGAGTCAGTTCCGACTCATAGCGACCCTGCACAGGGTTTCCAAGACTGTAAATCTTTACGGGAGCAGAACACCTCATATTTTTCCCGCGGAACCGCTGGTAGTTTCCAACTGCTGACCTTGCAGTTCACAGCCCAATTCATAACCACTACGCTAGAAGATCCATATAATGACATTAGCAGATACAAGCTTTAAAGAAATACAATGCACATACTAAAAAGTAAAAGGACAAATGGAGAAATTTGTGAAATAATTTATATTAAAACTGAGAATTCTAGAACTACAAAACAGAAAAACAGACCCAACAACAACAAAATGGACTCAACAGTATATTAGACACAGTTGAAGACAGATTAGTAAACTTGAAGGAATAAGAAAAGAGCTGAGTAAAGATAACAGGATGAGTATTATAGAAAGAAACAGAAGAGACCTGTGAAGCAGTTGATTTTATATGCAGTTGGTGTTTTGAAAAAAAGAGAAACTGAAGCTGAAGCAATATTTTAAGAGAAAATACCTGAGGATTTCCCCAAACGAATGGAGGACAAAGTCTCAGAATCATAAAGCACTAGAATATTCAAATATGATAAATTCAAACACAAAGGCTTGCCATTCAAACTGGCCAGAAACTGGCTTGCCCTTTGGGCTTAAAATTCAGAACCC
>NW_006408642.1:1444838-1455138 GCF_000296735.1 Chrysochloris asiatica
AAAAAAAACACACACAACACCACTAAAAACCAAAGACAGAGATAATATTTTCAAAGAAAACAGAGGAAGAGAAAAATCCTTATTACGCTCAAAAAAACAACAACTAATACTTTCAGATGAATTTTCAATATAAACAATGGGAGTCAGGAGACAACAGAGTATCATTAGATTAACCAAAGTAAGTAAAAATACAAAAAAGTAAGGCTAAGTAAGAACAGATTTGTTGCATTAGATACTAAAGACCAAAGAACAGAAGAGTTGTGGGATTACATCAAAAACATCAATACTGGAAGAAAGCAAAAGGTCATTAAAAAGATAAGAAGGAAAAGACCAAAATGGATGTTAGAAAAGTGTCTGAAACCTTGCTCTTGAGTGGAAAGAAGCTAAAGCAAATGGGAGAAATTTTCAAAGGGCAGCTCAAGAAGAGCAAGTCAAGTATCATAATGAAATGCACAAAAACCTGGAATTAGAAGACCAAAAAAGAACACATTCAGTATGTGTCAGGCGGAAAGAACTGAAGAAAACATTCAAGCCTCAACATGCCACATTTAAAGATTCTATGGGAAAAAAAATATTAAATGCTGCAGAAAGCATCGAAAGAAGATGGAAGGAATACATAGTACTCACTGTACCCAAAAGAAATGGTCCATGTTCAACCATTTCAAGAGGAAGCATATTATCAAGAACCACTGGTACTGAAGGAAGAAGTCCAAGCTACACTGAAGGCATTAGTAAAAAAGGATGCTCTAGGAATTGACAGAATAAACTGAAATCTTTTAACAAACTGATGCAGCATGGTAGGGGCTTACTCATCGATGTCAAGATATTTAGGAGATAGCTACCAGGCCAACCAATTGAAAGAAATCCACATCTGTGCCCATTTCAAAGAGAGATGACCAAACAAAATGTGGAAATCAATGAACATTATCAATGATATTACATGTAAGTAAAGTTTTTCTGAACATAATTTAAAAATGACTGCATGGTACATTAATGAGGAGCTGTCAGAAATTCAAGATGGATTCAGAAGAGTATGCGGAGCTAGGAATATCACTGTGGATGTCAGACATTGGATCTTGACTGAAAGCAGAGAATACCAGAAAGCTGTTACTTGGGCTTTATTGACTATGCAAAGGTTTTTGACTGCATGAATCATGACAAACTATGGATAACATCACAAAGAATGGGAATTCCAGAACACTTCATTGTGTTCATGAAGAACCTGTACAAAGACCAAGTGAAAGCTGTTAGAACAGAATTGAACGTTTTAGAATAGGGAAGAATGTGTGCAAAGGTTTTAACCCTTCACCGTATTTATTCTCTTTACTGAGCAAATAATTCAAGAAGCTGAATTATATGAAGAATATGGCATCAGGGTTGGAGGAAGGCTCATTAACAAACTTTAACATTTGCAATATGCAAATGATACAACTTTGCTAGCTGCAAGTAAAGAAAAGTTAAAATATTTATAGATGAATATCAGTGACTACAACCTCACAACTAGACTGATAAATAACATCATGGTAAACAGAGAAAAAGAATGAAGTTGTCAAAGACTTCATTTTGCTTGGATGCACAATCAACACTCACGGAAACAGCAGTCAAGAAATCCAATTATGTATTGCATTAGGCAAATGTACTGCAAAGACTTCTTTAAAGAGTTCAAGGGCAAAGGAATCAATTTGAGGATTAAAGGTGCACCTGACCCAAGCCATGGTATTTCCAATCACCTCAAATGCCTGTGAAAGTTGGACAGTGATACAGAAGTCCACAGAAGAGCCAATTTGTTTGAATTCTGGTGTTGGAGAAGAAGTATTAAAAGCACTACATACTGCCAGAAGAACAAGCATCTCTGTAGTTGGAAGAAGTACAGCCAGAATGTTCCTTGGAAGCCAGGATGGCCAGACTTCATTTCTCATATTTTAGACACACTATTAAGAGGGGCCAGTCCCTGGAGAGTGAAATCATGGTGGGTAAAATGGAGAGTCAGTTAAAAAGAGGAAGACCATGAACAATATGGATCGACACAGTGGCAATAACAATGGTCTCAAACGTAACAACTGTGAGGATGGTGGAGGACTGGGTGGGATTTCGTTCTGCTCTACATATGGTCACTGTGAGTCAGAACCTACTCAACAGCACTTAACAGCACCACATATATTTTAGGATACATGTGAGGTACATAATTCTGTTTTTTCTCTAGCCAAATTCATATTAAGCAAAATAAAAAAGATGTTCTCTAGTTAGAAGAAAGTTGAAGTCAGGGAGAAACATAGAGACTAAGGAAGGAATAATGAGGAACTGATAGAGTAATAAGTGAATGATGGTTGGTTGTAGTGGTGTGCCATTGATTCGCTTCTGGTTCACATCAACCGTGTACTGGGTTTCTAAGGCTGTAAATCTTTATGGATAAGCACTCAACCATAAGGTTGGTTTGAACCACAAGGTTAGCAGGTCAAATTCACCAGCTGCTCCGCGGAAACCTTGTACCAAGTTGCTATGAGTCGGAACCAACTCGACGACATTCACAACAACACAGCACAATTAGGTTATCCTTAAAAGCACAGAAAGAATGTATAGCTATCATGTTAACGAAGGGGAAAATCAAATACTAAGAAATACTTAGTCATCCAAAAGAAGGCAGAAAGAAAGAATGTTGTTGTTATTAAGTGCCAATGACTTGGCTACAACTCATAGTGAGCCGGTATAGGGTTTCTGAGGAGCAGCTGGTGTGTTTGAACCACTGGCCTTGCAGCTCAAACTAACCTTGAGTTTGAGTGCTTATCTATAGAAAGAATAGGAACACAGAAATAGGAATATACTCCAGGCAGGATAAATAGAAAGCAAAAAGAAGTGGGGTAAATTTAAATCTAACTCATCAATAACTATATTAAATATAAGTTTACCAAATGCTTCAAGTAAAATATTAAGATTCTCAAACCAGATATAAACAAACAAATAAACAAAAAACCCCATCATAACAATATGCTTCTTACAAGGAGCATACTGTGAACAAAAGGGAACAGAAAAGTTCATGGTCACAAGAATGGAAAACAATATTCCACATAACTAGTAACCAAAGGAAGTTGTGTAGCTACATTAATAACACAGTAGACTCCAAGTCAGTAAATACAGTCCTGGTGGCACTATGAGTTAGACAATGGGCCGCTTATCACAGGACTGGTGGTTCAAACCCATCAGCTGCTCCACAGGAAAGAAAAATGAGGTTGTCTATTACTCTGAGGATTTAGCATCAAAAAACCCTTCAAAGGGTAACTCTGAGTCAGAATTAACTCAATGACAGTAGGTTTATGTTTGGGTTTAGAGATAAAAAGAACACTTTCTATTTGTTTTATTACAAATTCTAAATTGGTCTATAAATAAAGTCATCTGTACATTAGTAAAACAAATTTCAGAACTAAAATGAGAATTAGATAGGTAATCCACATTCATGACGTTACATTTTCAATCTTTCCTAGTAGCATATATACAAAAATTAGAAGGGATATAGAACCTTTATATAGCAGGATTAACAAATTTATCCTAACTGACACATACAGAACAATGTCTTCAAGAACTGCACAAACCATAGTCCTCTCAGTGCACACAGAAAATTTACCAAATAGATGATCTGCAGGGCCATAAAGCAAATTCCAAAAATTTCAGAAGAATAAATACAACAAAATATGCACAAGATCTGGATGCTAAAAACTACAGTACACTGATAAGAGGAAAAAACAAAACAAGGTAAAAGCCCGAAATAAATGGAAAAACATACCATATTCATGGATTGGAAGACTTGATATCATAAAGATACTAATTCTCCTTGAATATAAGCTTAATGTAATTTCTATCAATATATCAGCTGGATATTTTGCAGGTATAAACAAGCTGATTCTAAAATTCGTATGGAAAGACAAAGGACCATTGAGAGTGTGATACTGGTGGAAGGATGGGCCATGGATCAATGGGACAGAACAGAGAGCTGACAAACAGACCCATATAAATACTGCCAGATTTTTGACAAAGGTACAAAGTTCATTTAATGAGAGGATAGTCTTTGCAAAAATCGGTACAAAAACAAAAGGACACTTATATGGTAAAACATGAACCTGGGCAGATGCCTTATAGCTTACTGTTTGTTGTTGCTGTTAAGTGCAACTGAATTCGTCTGACTCATAGTGAACCTGTGTAGCATGTGTGAGGAGCGGCTGCTGGGTTTGAACTGCCGACCTTGTGGTTCGCAGTCTAGTGCTGACCCACATACACGTATAGGAGACATAAAACATCAAAATTATAGGAGAAATTTCTGTGTGACCCGGGTTTGGTGATGAATTTTAAAATATAATACAAAAGGATGGTTTATGAAAGATAAATTGGACTTTATCCATATTAAATTTTTGCTCTCTGCAAGATACCGGTAGAAAGACTACAAAGAAGAGCTCGAAAAAATTGCAGATTACATTTCTGATAAATGACTCTGTACATAGCAGTTATAAAGAACAGATAGTGAACGATAAGAGAACAACACAATTTGAAAATGGGTTCAAATTAACATCTGAAAAGACACACATGATATCATTAAGGAAATGCAAATAAAAACTGCAATGCAACACTATTATCTATCTATTGTTGTTGCTGTTATGTGCCTGCCGTGGAGTCGGTTCTGACTCACAGAGACCCTGTACAGGGCTTCTGAAGCTGTAAATCTTTACAGGAGCAGAAAGCCTTATCTTTCTCCTGCAAAACAGCTGGTAGTTTCGAACTGCTGACCATGAGATTAGCAGTCTGATTCGTAACCACTACGCTACCAGAGCTCCTTATTAGAATCACTTAAATCCTAAGAATTCAAAATGCTAGTCACTATGGTACAACTCATCAGTTTCTTGCAAATTTAAGTACAGACTCACTGTACAGTCCTGCCATCTCACTCGTACGTATTCATTTAAATGAACCAAAAAGTTATGTTCACACCAAAACCAGTATGCATCTATTTACAGCAGCTTTTTATTATTATTATTATTATTCATAACCACCACCATCCACCTGTTTGTTTGTTGTAATGTGATAAACCATTTTCTGTGTTTCAGGTAGCTGTGTCACTGGTATTCCAAACACCTTATGGATCACAACAGAATATTGCCTGACACAGTGATGGAGATGAAGCCACCTAAGTTGGAACGCAACAAAGGCCTCAAACATACCAACAATTTTGATGATGATATAGGAATGTCATCATACATGACCCAGGATCACTACGACTCAGACAGAGCTGAGACTATAAGGCAACTAACAGCTACAAAGAGTGGAAGCAACCAAGATGTTAAGGACATAAACAGGGGTGTGAAAAAACAAGATGGAATATCACTTGGTGTACATGTGGGACTTGATTTTGAGAATGAGACATCAGTTAAAATACATATTCCCCTATTTTGAACTGAGTAAGAGTTTATATGGGGGAACATTAATTTTACACTCATCATTTCATTGCAATGATTACAATCTCCTCTGTGCATCATCATTCAACAGTATTTACTTTTATTCCCTCTGGTGTTTTGTTCTGCAAGCCTGTCTCCTGGCCACAAGCACCTGGCTGCCAGCACACAGCCTTTCTCTTTCCATGAGTCTAGTGTCCTCAGTTGCTCTATTTCTCCATGCCCTCATCTCAGTCTCTACCTTTGGTGTCACTGCTTCTCTGGATAGGGTCCCATATTCCACTCATTCTCCCTTGATGATCCTAGGGTCCTCTGTTCCTGGACTGTAAGATTAACTACTCTTCCATTACAAAACTTCTACCTTTACAGTTGTGACAGTCACAATTAGTCATGCTAACAATTACTCACTATTGAATCATAAGAATCTTATCCCCATCTCTTTTCACCAGATCTATCTAGACAAGATGAATACTATTCAGTGGGGATTCTGCCTCCGCTCACATACTCTGAAACTAAACTCCCTCTTGAAAACTTGTGAGCCAGTCACTTTGTGCCTTTATAGCTACCCCATTTTAGGTAGTCAATGTCTAAGTTACCCGTCCCTATAACCCTGTAAACAGAGTGGATAGGATTGATCCTTGATGTGAAGACTCCTTCTCTCAGTTGGTATTTTGAGCTACTACATCCATAAATGTAGGTCAAGTTTATCAAATTGTAGCAATTCACACTCATTTCCTTTATCAAAAATTATTTTATCTTCCTCTAGTCGAGTTCTGATCATCAAGACATCAAAGCTAGGATGGTTGTGTACTATTGACAAGTTTGGGTGTTCTTCTGTGTCTCCCCCTCGCTCTCAGCTCTAGCCCTCTGAGGCTATGTCCTTGTTGATGAGCTCAGGAGTCCCCAGGTCTCACCATACTTCGGAACAACCAGCCCTTCCTCTTCTCTCTCTCATCTCCAGGTCGATGGGAGTCTATGGAACATGGTTGAACTCAGCCCATATCGTCATTGCTGCCTTTCCCCCTCCTTCCACTCACCAGGAGTGTTCACCAGCAAGCTTACGTGCCTGCTCAAGTGTTCCCTTTGCGTTTCAGTCTTGGAGGGGAGTTTGTCCTGAAGGGACTTGATTGTTTGCCTTGATGGCTCCCGGGTGAACAGTTTCCTTGTTCTTGTAGTAGCCAATCACACTGCCATTATTGTTTTGGATTTTTCCTGCTGGTCTTTCTTTCAAGAATGTCTTCTGATCCTCTAGCTGTTCCAGGCTGGTCTGTTTTTCCTTTCAAGTGGGAATGCCCTACCTCAGAAAGTTCTGGATAGGACTTAGGATTCTACCTAAGGTCCTATACACTGCAAAGGCTCTGCAGGAAGCCTATTTCACTGCATATGACCTTATCTCTTGAAAGGAATTTCAATTTACTCCTGTTAAATGATTTTGTTCCATGAAATCAAATCATTATCTATAATTAGTTAAGCTTGCAATAAAGGATTTCAAGTTGTATTGAAGTGAGTTATCCATAGAAGCGAATTAATTTTAGCAATTTCGAGTGAAATTTAGGAATTTCTTTCAGGAAAAAACCACTGTATCTAACAGTGTGGCCTTTAGCCTTCTATATTCTCAATATTTGAAGTTTCTTAAAAACTGGTGGTGTATGTCTGCTCAAAAGTCATCCTGCTGATTATTCTTTCAGTTACCAAAGCAGCGAATATGCTGTGCAAACTGACACCCATAGAAAAAGCTCCTTACCATTCTGAATGAGTTACGAGTGAAGGTGACGTTTGCCCACTGTGATGCTGATTTCATGGCTAAGCCGATGTTGGAGAACTTCTATGCTGTGACTATAAAAGTCAAGGAAGACCAGGAGAATGAAGAAGAGTGTAAATGCGACACCTTGCTCCCAGAGTTACTATTTTTGTCGCTAGCAGTCAAAGCAAGCAAACTTCGATTTTATTTTGCAATGATGTACTAGAATAGAGGTTCCTGGATCACTAAGAGCCCATGAGAGGGTTTCAATATTTTAAAAATATCAAATGGCAGGTATCCATTTCCTGCTAACCGAGGCCTGCCTGCCTCACATTTCTCTGTTTTGTGATGACAACACATCAACAAATGCTAGTCATTACCTCCTGCTGCTAAGAAATCGGACTGGTGGTTATACGGCTAAAAATTCATCAGAATTGGAACATGAACTGAGCTTAACACTTGCAGTTAACCTGGCAGGCAGGTATCATTCAGAACATGGGGTATTTACAGGGAAAATAATAAAAGAATTGGAAATCTGAGCTTAGACGTGAAATCAACTTGGAACAACAAATGCTTTAATTTCCCTTAGCTGAGGATATAATACATAAAAATAAGGTAACACTCTTCAGGTAAATTCTGCTATGGACACTTTAATTTGGGATTGTGTGAACAGGTACTTTTTATAGCACTAGTCCTGGTATAAGGAGCTCTGGTAGCGTAGTGGTTATGAGTTGGGCTGCCAACCTCAAAGTCAGCAGTTCGAAACTACCAGCGGTTCCGCGGGAGAAAGATGAGGCTTTCTGCTCCCGTAAAGATTTATAGCCTCGGAAACCCTGTACAGCGTCGCTATGAGTTGGAACCGACTCTAAGGCACGTAACAACAACAACAACAACAACAGTCCTGGTATGGCACTGTAGGATAAATGCTGGACTGCGAATCTAAAAGACAGAGATTCAAACCCACCAGTCGCTCCTTGGAAACCCTATACTGGGTGGTTGTGAGTCAGAACCGACTAGATGGCACTTACCAACAGCACTGTAAATGACGATGCACCGATAATACACTAGCGTCCAGCATTGCATCGCTTGGTAGCACTAAAGCATTGAAAGGAGAATCTAATGTTCTGCACCATCACTCCATCAACAGCTGAAACACCCTATGGGGATCCAGTCTAGCTTAGCTACTTTCTGAATTTCAGCAAACAAACAAACCAAGCCATCTTCCTCCCCCTGATAATAGCAGGGCTCTGACGCCAGCCAGCCTCCTCATTTTACAGAAGAGCCTGTGAGAGTAGAGAGGACAGTGGCTGACCCAAGGCCAACTGGCTACGGAGGGACAAGCCAGGCCTGGCGCCCACAGCCCTATCTAAGGCTTTAACAATGTGTAAATCAGAATGCACTTTCATTTTCTGTCACCACAGCACACTGTGGATTTTTTATGCACAAAACTATGACTCACAGCATCGTCCTCATAAAGCCCGGAAAATGCTCCAGTGCGCTTGCGCCTTTATCAATGGCTTTGGGTATGGGGAGACAAGTGGCTGTAACCGAGTCAGGTATGGGCAGGCTGTAGTGCATTTTGTTTATGAGTGTGTAATAATATGTGTCAGTATCATGAGTGATCCTGAGTGCGTGTGGCAAAACGAAGCCAAATTCACTCTAGTTTGCTCAACATGGCTCCTCTCAACAGGCCCAGGCAGCCCTGACAGACGAGGGAAACCAATCTAGAGGAGAAACTGCCCACAGCGAGAGCATCCTTCGGCACTTGTTATTGCAGACACACACATCACACAGGGGAGGATTATTTTAACTCCGCGCCCTTCAGATCTCATACAGACAAGTAAAAACAAGCAGGTAACTATGACAACTCCACTTCAGAGAATTTACATTTCAAAAATAAACCAGCCCCTTAATTTTGTTCTCTTAATATATGCTTTTGTCTTCTCTTCAGCTGGGGTTTTCATGTCACTTAAAAGCCATTTCTCCCAGCTGCATATTGAGACATGCTGTCCCTCTATCAACTGTTGCCAAGATGGAAGCTAAGGTAGAACTTCTGGCTGGAGTCATGGAACCTAGCAACCCTTTCCCACTGAACACCCATTACAGAATTCATTCTGGATTGTTCCAGAAATTTCTTTGCTGCCAGGGTCTCACTTTTCACATTCAAATTAAAACAAGACTCAAGGTGGAGGTTCCAAAAGGTTGAGGAAAAGTTTCATTCTCTATTTTTGCACAAACTTTGTGAAGCCCCCCCACCTCATATTAACACACAGAGTTCTGCATCCAAGCCTGAAGGGGGTCATTCCATGCACAACCTTTAGCTCCCTCACCACACCAGAGTCTTGCTTGGGGTCCATTAAAAAATGTCATGTTTTTCAGAAAAGGCAAGTGAGGCCTCTTTTGACCAGGGCTAGTAAGCAAGAGCCAACCTTAAACGCAGTGAGAGGTGTCTCTAAAAATTCCTTATCTGTAGTTCTGCTGACCACTAAGGGGTAAGGGTCCCAGTGGGAGCCGACACTCGGGCATCCCAAGGGAAGAGCTAAGCATTGCAGACGAGACTGGCCTAGCCACAAAACCTTGCTCCCCTAGATGGGGTCCATCCTTCCTGGATGCTGGTACTCTGAAGGGGAATGGAGATCGTGCAGGAAGCACCTGAGGGATCGGTACATGAGTAGTGCTGTCTGTGTCCTGGTGAACCACTCTGGGAGGCATCTTCCACCCTCTATGTGACGAATGGCTTAGCTGAGACAGTCTGGGAGGCCCTAGTGACATCAAGGCCTGGGAACATGATGGTGTCTGGAATAAAATGATTCCTAAAGCTGGCGGCACAATGGGTTAAGTGCAGGGCTACTAACAGAAAGGTCAGTGATTCGAACTCACCAGCTGCTCTGCGGGAGAAAGGTGAGGCCGTCTACTTCCACAAAGCTTTACAGCCTCAGAAACTCTATGGAGTTCTACTCAGTCCTAGTGGGTCACTCCAAGTCAGAACGGACCCAACGGGTAATATGAGGATGAGTCAAAACATACTGCTACAGGAGAACAAACAAGATGGTGGATCGGGTGGATGTATAGCAGAGAGCTCCGCCAACAACAACACAGAATACCTGACCAAGCAGGCTCAGGG
>NW_006408642.1:1457296-1460626 GCF_000296735.1 Chrysochloris asiatica
TGAAGCTATTGTTTCTCAACATATCCTCCATCTAGGTCTCTACACCTCTGACGTGGTATTTCTATCTCTGACTCTTCCCCCAAAGAATTCAGAACTGTTTGATTTACACCAAGTCAAAACAGCAGCATGGGCACTCTCAAGGGACTCAAATCACATTCCTTTTCAACTTTCTTTGAGTTTTAGGAACAAAAGGAATCTGAGGGGGCATGATCAAGGCTGTAGGGTAAATGGTGAATTTCTCAATGAAATTCCCGTACGATAGCCTTTGATACCCTTGAATAATAAGCAAGGCACTGTCATGATGGGGAGAAACAAACCCCCCAAAAAAGTCGGCATGACTTTCCTGGACTTTTTCTCACCAAAGCAGTTTTCAATTATCTTAAACTTCTTCATGATTGTCCTGTGTCTGTTGAGAAAATCTATCAAGATTTTGGGCTCCCAAACTCAGTCACCATAACTTTCTGGGTTGAACTCTCTGCCTTGAATTTAACTGGTTCAGTATATATATCCCTGGGTAAATAACTTTTGATTGAACAATTCTTTTTTTTTTTGAGGGCACCCTAATGAGACTATGACAAGTGTGTTACTGAAAGAACTTGTCTGTAGCCATCTACAGATCACAGAGACATGTTTAAACACATTTTGTTAGGAATAAGCCCATGCATGTATGAACTGGAACCGTAGTAACAGTACTTTTCGTCTTACCCTTGTATAATTTTATTTTTGACTGAAACATAATACAAGGGAACTTAGAAAAACATGTGAAAACGTGGAATTAAAAGGCACTGGAAGTTCTCCTTGTATTACTCTGTCCATTTTACAGCTGAGGAAATTAAAGTTAGGAGAACTTAACTGATTTGTCATCTGGCCAGCTAGTAATGGCACTGAGATTTGAACCAGTCTCACCAATTTCAAGACCTTACGCTCTTTCCATGAGGCCATTCCATCCTGACCCAGCAGTTGGATGACTGGATGACTGATCATGCTAACGGATTAACTGATGAAACAACATGGCAGTGCTAGTTCCAGTGCCTACAAGCTGGGAGAGCTTGTATAAATGGCTTATCCACTCTGTGCCGCTGCCCAGGCCACTCCTTGTAAACTGGACAGCATCCTTAGCTCCCCACCATTGTTGCTGATGTTTGCCATTTCCAGAGAGGGCAGGGACCACAGCATCTCTCCTCCAAGACAGAACTAGTTCTTGATTTTGATCAAAGGAGGCTGTGGATCATATATGTTGTTTAGTGCAATTGAGTTGGTTCTGACTCAACTACACTAACAACATATAACAACCTCATGTAACGCTTCTGAGGAGCAGCTGTTAAGTTGAAACTGACCTTGGATTCCTTGCACACCAGCATCAGGTATATAGCCCAGTGAACTTGTCCTGCTCTGAAGACCACTACCCATTTGGCAATTTCCTTCAGAGCCTGGCTGCCAGAAGACTTGGCACCACTCTTGTTGCTCTTTTAAGTGGAAGTCTGTTCTTGATGGTAATGGGAAGTGAATCAATGCTGCCTGACTAGGCATTGTAAGCCATTGTATCTCATGTTCTCCTAACAATGACCCTATGAAGAAAGTTTTCTATGATCCCATGTTCATGGTGACACAGGAGTACTAGTTAGTAATGACATTGGGATGGAGGTCCTAATTGTGCCGACTATCGCACTGCCTACGTTGATGCACTGGTCCTTTGGCTTTCCCTTCTTTGCCGTCCTCCCCACCCCCTTAGTCACCTTGCTGTGTTTTGCACCTCCTCTCGTAGAGATGGGGTCAGCCTCAGTGACTAGAGGAGGCAGGAACCGGCACATTCCTGAGTACTGACAAGGCTGACATTCTGTGGTGGGGCGGCATCTCTAGTATGGGCCCAGAGGGAAAGACTCGATCTGCAGTGTTTAGGAACCACAGCTTCTAGAGGCAGAGTCAAAGTAGGCATCACTGTTCCCCTCAAAGGACAGTTGTAGATGTGGAGAAGCAGAAGACAAGGGGAGGATGGGTGGCAGGTGGACCACTGAATTATCAGATAGGCCGGGAGAAGTGATTTCAGAAGGACAAACCAGCATTGAGAGATTTCCTGCTTTTTCTCCATCTTTTTCTATGCTGGAATTTTTAGGCTCTTCAAACTAGCTGGATACCTACTTTCATTCTCTCCTCTCCTGCCTGCCCAAATTCCTGGCTGGATCAATGGGTACATGTTTGAAAGAGAGGCCTTGGAAATGACATGCTTAGGATTTGAATTTTTTTTTTCCACCCCGTAAGACATGATTATTTTCTAGAAGAAAATAAAGCTACGTCTTTCTTTACTTAAGGCTAGCCAATTCTCTCAGCTCTCTGTAAGGCAGTAAAAATGCCCTTATTGTTTAGAAATTGTTCATAATTGCACCAACTTCTGGCCATTAATTCCAGTAAGTATAAAATGTTGAATATAACTGGTTTGGGAAACTCTTAGGCCTCCTCCAAATATCTACCTACAATAAGTAGGTCCAAAATAAGTGAAAAAGAAAATTATAATTGGGAAGAAATTATGATTGTGAATCTCTTGTAGCTATAAGAATAACTTAGAGGTTGGACCAAAGAAAGATATGGTAGAATATAGGTTCAGGCCATACCATTTTCCCCAGAACAGTCCAACACAAGTGCTTAGAAATTATGATTGCAAACACCAGCAAAAGGAATTCCAAGGCAATGGTACTTGAATGTCAACCTAGTACAGACTTGTGATTTGGTAAGTGTATGAATTTGGGTTACAAAAAGTAAGGAAATAGGGAAAACAAACAAGATGGTGGATCGGGTGGAAGTGCAGTGAAGAGCTCCACCAACAACAACACAGAATACCCGACCAAGCAGGCTCAGAGGCTGGTCCCAGAACTCTGAACCACATATAAAGGAATATTTAGAAGGTTGGAAGGCTTACAGCTGGGGGAATTTGTGGCTGAAGCAAGAAATCTATTGCTTTCTAGTCCGGGATGCTCGGCTGCTTGAGGAGCCGCCATCTTGGGTGAGACCACTTGGGGGAAGGATCGGAGCGGCCACAGACGCCTGGCAGAACCGTTGAGATAAAGGTGTGGACATTCTTTGCTTTTGGTATCTGTTCATTGGTCCCTTGCTATCTGCGCATCTCCATTCCGGTGACTATAGGGGTGCCTGAGCTAGTGGGCACCCCAGCCCCACCCTCGGAGGGTTCTACTACGCATGCACACAGATCTCCTTGAAATTTAAAGAGACAGTTTCCCATTAAAACCAAATGGCCAAGCCAGCCCTGAACTGTTTCCAACTAGAAAAAAGGTCTGAACAGGGATTGTGGAGTGGGACAAGCAGACAAAAGAGGAA
>NW_006408642.1:1464351-1525458 GCF_000296735.1 Chrysochloris asiatica
AAAAAAAAAAAAAAAAAAAAGAATACAGCCTTGGTGTATACACACACACACACACAGAAGTAAGGAAATATATGAGCAGATATTGTATGAACTTGATCTAAATAAATGTGAACCGATCCTTAGTGGTTTAATTCCAAGGTATTTGTTTAACAAAGGGATCATTGTATATGTGTTGTGTTATGTGTGTCTATGTTTGTATGTGTATGCAACAGGTGAGAGGTAGGAATGGAGAAGTACACAGAAGGTGAAGTGTCCATTTGCAGCTCTTTCTCTGGATGGCCTATTGGATACAGGCCATTCAGAGAAAGCAGTTATTGAATCAGCAAGTGTATTATTAAACCCAGAACTTCCTCTTTCCTCAGTTTCTGTAAGCCATTGTGGTGTTGTGAATGATCTAATGTCTTTTCTAACCACAGTCTGTGGTGGTGGTGGTACTTGTATGCCAACGAGTTGAGAGTTTCCAAGGCTACAAATTTTTATGGGAGCAAAAAGCCTCATCTTTCTCTCATGGAGTGGCTGGTAGGTGTGAACTGCTGACCTTGCGGTTAGCAGCCCAACTCATAAGTCTCCAGAGCTCCTGCACCGTCGTCTGTAACTCCCACCAAACAACATTTCTGCCTTGCTGAGTTCTAGGTAAGAGAAAGTGGGAGAAGATACTGATACGATGATATGACTCAGCTGTGGATGTTAGCAGAGCTAAGTGTAATTGTAAAATCTTGAAACTCTAGAATGGTTATAAAATGAGCCATGTCAGAAGCAGGAGGGAGGAATCATCACAGAAGAGCCAGGGGTGGGGTGCATCCTTCGGACCCAAGATCCCTGAGCACTGAACTTGCCACTCAGAGACAAAAAGCTGCGACCCTGGAGGACTGGCAGAGGAACAGCAGCAGTTCCAAAAAACAGAGCATGAGACAGCAGTGGGCTTCCCAGCCCCCCATAGAGCAAGTCACGCTGAATAACTGTGGGCACTAGGCTTCCTTGTAGAGTGGGATGCCTCCAAGCATTTAAGTGAGAGAGCTAGGTCTGCAGATGCACAGAGCTAGAGCAGAGTGCCCTCAGGCTGAAGCTTACAGTGCAATGCTGTGTCCTATGTGACCAACATCACACTATTTATCAGCAGCCTAAAAGAGCTTTGTTAATGTTACGGAGGCAAAGAGAGGCCTGCTTTGGGGCATGACTGAGGACAAGCTGTTCTGACTGAAAGAATTGTGCCCTGCCTTATAAACGTCCCTAATAAATTAACCTCGTAACTGTGAGTATGATGTCTGGGTTTTGTGTGGCCACTGCAAAAAATTCTCGAACCCAACTAAGGAGATGAGAGAGTTGTTGGGAGGAATGATTGGTGTCACATATTTTGGCAGCTGCTCAACAACTTTGCTGTGATTCAACCAGTAAAATGGAGATAATCAGGACAATGGTCACAATATAACGCTATGTAAAAAAGAACCATAAAACATATATACATGTATGAAATACATCTGCAATTAGGTGAAGGAAGTATGGGTAGGTCTCCATTTGTGGTCCTTGGTGTAAGAAAGTGACCTTCCCAATCTTAACTCCAATGGGCATCAGTCTAGTGAGCGGTGATATGGGAAGTACATATGGACATTTCTTTTGACAACTGTGCAAGTCCTACAGATAACTAGTATACCTCTGTGTAGAGAAGCCCTGGGTGCAAAGAAGTGGGTAGCTATTGGTCTCATCACAGCAGATGTGATTTCTAAATAAGGCTTTGCAAAATTCACAAAACTCTCCTTTCCCAGAAGGCAGCATGAATACACACCAAGGGATACAGTGTTGGGGGAAGGGGGTCAAGTCAGAGCTTTCATTGCAACAAAGACAATTAAAAACCAAACACATAAAATCTGAGGCAGTGGAGGGGGGGTTATGAAGAAAATAAAGCAGGCGAGACTCAGTGGTGTAGTGTTGGCTAGCACTGATACGCTCCCTGAGAAAATGATACTTACTACAAGAAGGACTGATGAGAATAAATCTAGTCATGAGGATATGTGAGGGGCAATAACAACTGTGAAGGCTCTGAGGCGGGAACAAGCCTGGTGAAAGTGTGGAGACTGCAGAGCAGGTACCAGCTTGGAGCCATGAGCCAGGTAGGAAGGAGCTGCAGAAAGGTGCAGGTAAGAGGTGGCAATGATGAGGGAACTATATCCGAGAATTCACATACCAGCACTACATCCACAACCACACAGACTTGATTCCTGCTCCTCTTACTTCCTCTGAGCCTTCAACTGAGCAAAGACAAGACGCTGTCACGACCTTATCCTCAATTGCAGGGAGTGTGCTTTTGGATGTCTGAGGTAGCAAATGATTTCAGGGGAATGTACCAAATGAGGCAGGCACTGAAGCGCCTTTCTGGCGGGGCTGTGCATCTAAATAGTTCTTTTTAGCAGGGGTAGTGGGGTGGTGGTGGAATGACAGAGACAAAGTCACTCACATTCCTGGATGCAATATGTAAAGAGGACCCATGAGATTTTCATCAGAAGTAAAGTAACTCAAGTACCTTTCAGAGAGGAGAAGATAAGCACACAGAGCTTAAATTTCAAAGCAGGAAACATGAGAGCTGGAGTCCTGGTGTGGCACTGTGGGTTAATGCACTGGACTGCAATGTCGGTTTGAACTACAAGGTCAGCGGTTCAAGTGCACCAGCTTGCTCCTCAGAAACCCTATACAGGATCACTAAGGGTCAGAGCTGATTTAACAACTTATTTCCAATTATTAAGTAACCTTTTAAACAGATCAGTAAGATTAATTTTTGGGGTTGTTGTTGTCGTTGTCAAGCGCTGTTGAGTTGGTTCTGACTCTGAGTGATCCTATACAGGATTTCTGAGGAGCAGCTGGTGGGCTTGAACCCCTGACTTTCGAGTTAGTATTTCTAGTACTTATCCTACAGGACTACTGGAGGGGTGGGGGTGGGTAGGAGGGAAGTGATAATTTTTTATAACATGGTAAAATTGTCACCTCAAAGAGTGAAGTCATTAACCAATATGACAGTTAGTGGGAAAAAAAGTTAGTTATGGCCAGTCATAACTTCTGCTCATAGAAACAGAACATATTTGTTGGAATAAACATAAAAGGGAGACTTTAGTGATATCACAGGACTGCTGCTGAGTCAGTTCTGACTCATAGTGACCCTCTATAAGGCTTCTGGAAGCAGCTAGTGGGTTTGAACTACAAACCTTGCAGTTAGCAGTGTAATGTATATCATTCCTATAAGACCTCAAGGAAGCCATCACAAAGAACTGGGAAGCCATCACAAAGAACTGGGAAGCCATCAAGTTGGGATTTGTAAAGTTGGATAGAGGACCTCAGGGACACAAGAGGACAAGTCCCTTGTGCTGGATTCTGGGCCTCTAGTCAGGAAGACAAGTGAGGAGCCACTTTAGGGCTGGTGGGCATATCCATGAGAAAAATGTGGATGTGAGAGAGTGACCAGTGAATAGTCTGCATGTTGCCTGGGACTCAGAAGGCAGGCACCTCCCCAACACACATCAGAACATGTGTGAACACAATTAGACAACCCCCCGAAACAGATGCTGGAGACACTTGAGCCAGCAGCCTGTAATACTCCCTATCTACCATGCTCTGTCTTCCAAACTTCACCTTCTATTTCTGTGACTTTCTAATGAAACATTAAGAGTCCATGAAATTCCTTCAAATGAATAAAACTGGGAGAAAAACAACATGAAGCAGAAAATTAAAGCATATTTAATTTACATGATGAAAACCATGAAGCACCAATTAGTCAAGATTTGGGCTTGGTATTGACTGCTAGCAGCTGAAATCCCCATGTTGCCTGTTAGGTCTGCTGCAGGACTTGATCAAACACTGAAATTCTCCATTTGGAAACATTTTAACAATGGCCATTTAGAGAAAATAAGCAAGCCTCTTTGGAAAACTTCCCCGCCCAAGCCAGACCACAGTTTGAGAACATTCTTCGGGATGCCTTTCAGAATGGCTGCTCTGGAGGGAGGGAGGGCAGCCGTGGAGCCTTTGCAATTTTAACCTCAGAAAGACAGGCCAGCTGCTAGCTGACCCCAATGCACCTGTGAACCCTGGATGGTGGTAACACAATGTTGTGTGTGGTGGCGGGAGATGGCCTTGGAACACTCACAGAAAAGTCTGCTGACCCATAACAGTCCCTGCTCTGGGGCAGTTGGATGGATCACACAGAACTGAGCAGAATTTGTATGCACAGGAAACAACTTTCTGGCCAAGCATCAAATTGGCCTTGGGATAAATTTAACTGACGCAAGGTCTCAAAGGCGCCCGGGGGCAACATCAAAGAGGCTGGATATTCTACTATAAAAGGCTTTCACACAGGCTGAGTTGATCAACTTCCGCAGTTCTCTGTGTGTCACCGTTGTAGAGACCCAGCTGGGTGGAGGGGGTGGCTGGTGCTGGTGACAGACCTGGGTTTAAGATCTTAGAGGCAAATGGTTGTGACCTTCAAGTGGTGACAACTCCTACATGTTCTCTTTGGGGGCAATCCTGGGCACCTGGAACAGGGACACTACAGCTTTGGTCCAAATGAGTCTCCAATGTGGAATCTGAGGTTCTAGAAGAGTTGGTTTCAGACTTCGCTCACACATCTTTCAGAGCAGAAGGAACCAGATAAGGAGACGCTATCCCACAGAACTGATGTCCCAGAACTCTGAGACCAAGAATGACTCTCTCTCTCCCAGGTTAGCTACTTTGAGGGAATTCTCAGGAATGGGCCATTGCCTATAAACAGGCGGGACTTGACCGTGTTTCCACACATTTTCCTTAACGGCTCATGGGTCAGGCCTTCAGTAAGTGTAAAAGCATTGTCTAAGAAAAAAATCTTCCAGGCACTTGAAGAAGTGTTAAGAGAATTAGCAACTTGCAAGTGCTTCACAATCCCAGTTCAAACGCAAAGATATTTTTTCAAAGTTTTCACTGAACAAAAGGCAAGAAAATAAACTGAGAGAAGGAGGAAGGATTTTAAGAGAGGAATGAAAGGCAAACTTCTGCTCCTACTTCTAGCTGAAGTATTGTTAAGCCTTTCCCCCACAAATAGCTTTCTTCCCTGAGATTCCTAAAACTAACGAGTCGATGTCCATAGAGCAAAGGCTACAGTGAAGACAGATCTGCTTCTACATCTTCTAAATGCAGATATGTGGCTTTCTTGCCACCTACCTCATGTGGTCAGGTGTGTGTATGAATAAATAAAGATTTTATTTTATTTTAACTTATCCAGACTGACTTATCCTGAAGTGATGAACATGGTCAATTGTTAAAAGGGGGAAACACTAAATACTTCAATGCTATTCTGCATGACTTTTAAGCCTTCATTTCACAGTAGTCATGTGACAAGTCCTTTACATACACCTGACCTCAGAACAACATGGATCTGTTGTTACTCTCCTTTGACAGATGAGGAAACTGCTGCCTTGAGAGGCCAAGTGGCTAGCCAAGGTTCTCCTGACTCAGAGCCCTTGATCTCAGCCATAAAGTGTCACTGAAGAAGAATAAAAGGGACTTTGAGTCAGGAGTGGGGGCTGAGATGTTTGCAAGATCACGACAGCCTGTAAAATAGGCGTCAAGCTGCTGTTGCAATGGATTTGGTGGCTTCATGACACAGTTTACTACTAGAGATCAGTGCCTTTAACCGGGGATCATTTCTGTCAAAACGGTGATGCATTTTGCCCCCAGGAGACATGTGGCAATACATGGGGACATTTTTGGTTGCCACAACCGGGAGGGGCAGGGTGTGCACCAGTGGGGCAGGTGTGTACCAGTGGGTCAGGCCACAGATGCTGCTATATATCCTACAACTCAACAAACAGCTCCCTGCCCCAACAATTAACAGGAATTATCTGGCCCAAAATGTGCTTAGGGCTGAGGCTGAAAAACTCCGCTTTAGACCCTCAGATCCTTACAGAGACCGATATGCTACCTTCTCACATTCTACCGATGTCCTTCTCTGGAGGGGAAACTTCTCCTAGTCTTTTTGTGTGTGTGTGTGTGTGTGTGCGTGTTTTCATTTGAGGCTGAGCCCTGAAAAGAGCTTACCTTCCAATACCAAATAACTTTTCTTCCATGATAAATGGGTCTGTGACTATCACTTGGATGTATCCTATCCTATTCTGGTGAATTTTTGTGCTGTGGGTTCCTTATGGGCTGCCCAGGACAGAGGGCTTGGGTGACTGTCCTGGAAGGCCCCACAATTCAGCGTCCCTACGTGTGATTTGGGAAAGTAAAGGCTCGCATTTCCAGGAGAAGGCTTTACTTATAGGAAACCCTCTACAGGGTCGCTATGGGTTAGAACCGACTTAATAGCACTAAACAACAACAACAACAAATGGAGTCCTGGTATGGTGCTGCAGGATAATGCACTGGACGGCAAGGTCAACTTGACCACAAGGCCGGTGGTTCAAACTCACCAGTCACTCCTTGGAAACCCTAGAGAGTGTCACGATGCATCGGAACGAACATGGAGACATTTAACAACAACAACAATGCAGTTCAAACTCACCCACTGCTCTGAAGAAACCCTATACAGGGTCACTGTGGGCCAGAACTGACTTGAATGCACTTAACAGTAACAGCAACAACGCAAAACCAACTGTGGGCCTGCAGCGGGGGAAGGCTTAGACTCAGCTTGTAGATGCCAAGCCCTCAACTGTTCTGGAGACCAAAGTACTCACCAGTTACTTAATCCAAACCACCAAGAGAGATCTATTACACCTTTACCAAGCTGGCACTCACAGCTGTCACCAGATAGTTTTTTTCCCTCTTGCGACCCACTTAAGTGGGTCTCTGAAATTAGTTATGTATGGGTTTCAGAACAAATTAGATTCAGGAAAAATGTGTGCTAAACTTAGGACTTCCTTATTTTGTATTTCGAGTGTCATCATTCATGGGCTATCCTCTAGATATGGGTAATTACATCCACCTCCATTAGCTTCACTAATAAATCCAATGCAGCCATGAAATCCATACAGGAATGGACGTCACAGGCCATAAAAAGCTTACATGTCACTCAACATACCCTTTTTCAAGAAATACCAGAAACAGAGACTAGGCCTAAAGTAGAGAAGTTCTTCGTGAACTGACGGCCATGTGCAAATGCAGTCTTTCTGAATCTGGGTTGGGTGGCTTCTTGATAACGTGACACAAATCAAAGGCTGTCCTTTGAAATTTTCTGTTGAGCTCTTTTACTTCTTCATTCTTTACTCTCTTTAGCTTCTCTACTCTCAAGAGCAAGCTTCAGTCTCTTCTGACATCCGTTTTGATCTTTTCTTTCTTTCCTGTCTTCTTTAATGATCACTATTTTTTATTGCCCAATGTCCAATATCTTGAAAACCAACATTTCGTATCTTAGTTTTAAGTTGTTTCAGGCAGGGAGCTAAACAACCTGGATGTCCCATTTTGGCACAAACAAATCTTATCTGTAGTGCTTACAAGATGAAAATTTATCTAACTTTTCCCTATTGTTCAGAACCTGGGATGTTTCCAATTCTTTTCCTTTTGTGGATGTACAGACAATTTTACATTATAGTTAAGGCTGCAACACGACACAACAGCCTACATCCAATGATGTGTAGTTATAGTGGTAAGGGTGCTAAGAGCATAGATTTATTAACTTTTAAAAAAAAGTTTAGATCCTCAACATAATCAAGAGCATATATACAAAACCAACAGCCTACATCACTTTCAATAGAGAGAAACTGAAAGCCTTCCCTCTGTGAACAGGAACCAGACAAGGATGCCCTTTGTCACCACTCCTTTTCAATACTGTTTTGGAAGTATTAGCCAGAGCTATACGGCAAGATAGGGAAATTAAAGGCATCCAAATTGGCAAAGAGGAAATGAAACTCTATTTGCAGATGATATGGTTCTATACATAGAAAACCCCAAAGACTCAGTAAAAAAGCTACTAGACATCATTGGAAGATTCAACAAAGTGGCAGAATATAAGATCAACATACAAAAATCAGTTGGATTCCTCTATAGTGACAATGACAGTGCTGAAAAGGACATTAGGAAAGCAATACCATTTATAATAGCCACACAAATGATGAAATATTTAGGAATAAACTTTACCAGAGAAACAGAGAGAATTACAAAACACTACTACAAGAAACCAAAAGAGACTTACAAAAGTGGAAGAACATACCATGTTCCTGGATTGGAAGACTCAATATTGTGAAAACGTCAATACTACCCAAAGCAATTTACACATATAATGCAATCCCAATCCAGATTCCCGCGACATTCTTCAAAGAGATGGAAAATAAAATTACCAACTTTATTGGGAAAGGAAGGAGACCTAGGATAAGCAAAGCACTTCCCAAGAAGAACAACAAGGTTAGAAGCCTCTCACTCCCCGATTTCAAAATCTACTACATGGTTACAGTGGTCAAAACAGCCTGGTATTGGTACAATGAAAGATATGTTGATCAATGGAACAGAATCGAGACTACAGAAATTAACCCATCCACATACAGCCACTGATTTTCAACAAAGTGCCTAGGTATGTTACATGGGGAGGAGATAGTCTCTTTAACAGATGGTGCTGGTAGAACTGGAAAGTGATATGCAAAAGACTGAAACAAGACCTTTACTTTATGCCCTATACAAAAACCAACTCAGCATGGATTAAAGACCTAAATGAGAATCCCAAAATTATGAAAGTCATCAATGAAACAATAGGGACAAATGTGAGGGCTCTAATACAAGGAATACACAGATTACCAAACATTTTGAAAAATATACAAACAAAAGTAGACACAATAAGATGAGTGGGTCATAGTAAAAATTAAAAACTTGTGTGCATCAAAAGACTTCACCAAAAGAGCAAAAAGGGAACCCACAGAATGGTAAAAATCTTTTACAATGACACATCAGACAATGGACTCATTTCTAAAATACATATGACACTACAACAGCTCTACAAGTAAAAGACAAATAACCCAATTAAAATATGGGCACAGGACACGAACAGACACTTCACCAAGGAAGAGATCCAGGCAGCCAACAAACATATGAAGAAATGTTCACAATCACTAGCCATTAGAGAGATGCAAATCAAAACAACAATGAGATATCATCTCACACCAGCAATAACAGCAAAGATCAAAAAAGTAGAGGACAATACATGCTGGTGAGGATGTGGAGAGACTGGGACCTCCTACATTGTTGGTGGGATTGCAAAATGGTCCAACCACTCTGGAAAGCAATATGGCGCTTCCTCAGAAGGTTGGAAATAGAAATACCTTATGATCCAGCAAGTCCTCTACTTGGTATTTACCCACAAGAAATACGAGCCATAACACAAGTAGATATATGCACACCAATGTTCATAGCAGCACTATTTACAATAGCAAAAAGATGGAGACAGTCTAAGTGCCCATCAACTGAAGAATGGATAAACAAACTGTGGTACATACACACAATAGAAAACTATGCTACCTTGAAGAACAACAAGGTAGTTACAAGCCACCACATAACATGGATGAACCTTGAGGACAGTATGCTGAGTGAAATTAGTCAGTCACAAAAGGAGAAATACTGCAGAGGACCACTATTGTATAAGAGTAAGAAAAAGAACCTACACTAAAAGGGGGAAAATTATATATATATATTTTCTGATCACCAGGATGTATGGGATGACAGGAGGGGAGGAAGGGAGGGGAAGATAGAGCACAGGGTAGGGAATAGACACAGGATAGCTTGGGGGTGGGGGGCAATACACAAGAAGGGGGAGGGGAATGGAAGAACAAGACTGATGGTTGAACAGTTAGGAAGGTTTGCATAGCTTAAGTGGGACAGAGGGAAATGATGATGTATGCACAACCTTGGAACAACAGGGTTCTGGGATACATGGATTGAGGCATGGTTTGAAGGGGTAAAAGAGGGGAATAATGTTAAGACACTTGGCTGTCTTTTGAATCTTGGTTTCCCTTGTCTACCATTGTAAAATAGACACTTTAGGGGGGTGGAGAAAGGAATAGCCAGAAACATCACTACAGAATGCTTGTAAGTCCGTCTTCAGCCTATAACTGATTGCAACAGTTTAACGGGGGTTAGAAGTTGCCCAGTGAAAGAGGCTTCTTGTAGAGGCTTTACATTGCACAAGACCATAGGTGGAATCTAGTACCCCATCCAGAATCGACTAAGGTAGGAAATTTCCACTGGAAAGGATAAGAAGACCAGCCTGGAACGGCTATAATAAAAGAAGATGCTTCGTGAAAGAAAGACCCGCAAGAAAAACCCGAAACAATATCAGCAGTCTGATTTATTACTACAAGAACAAGTAAGCTGTTCCCCCGGGGGCCATCAAGGCAAGCGGTCAGGACCCCTCAGAGCAAACCTCTTTCCAAGACTGAGACTCAAGGGGAATACATGAGCAGGCATGTGGTATGTGGTCTGTGGTCTGGCTGGTGACCACATTGGTCACCTATAAAGGGAAGAGGGGAAGAAAACACCAACGAAGTTGCGAGCTAAGCCTGACCATATTCAATAGACCCCTGTAAACCTGGGTAAAGATCTGGATGGCTAGCAGTACGGCAGGACTCAGGGACTCCACAGAGGACTAGAGCAGAGAGTGAAGTTTCCAGCTGATATGAACTGAGGGTTGATGCACAAGAACACCCATACTTGCAGACAGTACCCACTTGACTTGACCTGGCTTCAATGGCTAGATGATCAGAACTCGACTAAAAGAAGAAAGAAGAGGGAAGGAAGAAAAAGCATAACCTGCTACAATTTGATGAACTGTACCTATACTTATGGATGTAGTAGCTCAAAAAAGGAGATCTTTACAGCGAGGAACACTTCCACCCCCTCGGTACACAGGGTTGACAGGGATAGGCAACTTAGTCACTGGCTACCCAAAATGGGGGTGGGGGGTGGCATATAAAGGCAAGAAGTGACTGGTTTACAAGCTTTCAAGAGGGAGCCTAGTTGCAAATGGGGAAGGGGAAGGCAGAATCACCACTGAATGATTTCCAATCTGTTGGGACCGGGCTAGCAAAAAGAAATGGGGATAAGACTGTTGTGGTACAAAAGTGAAAAATTGCTATAAGGACTGACTGTGAGGGTAGGAAATGTAGAGGTAGATGTTTTTTGACAAAAGGAGGAGAGTGACTGATTTTGCAGCCCAGGAGCAGAGGTCCCTGGGAACCATCAAGTGAGAAGAGTGGAGAGCATGACCCTCCCCAGAGAGGCAGTGATGTCAGGAATGGAGACAAAGAAGATGAAGTGGACAGATGGAGTGGCTGGGGACACTGGACTCAGGGAGGGAGAAGGGCCGTGTGCTGGTGGCGGGGGGGTTGGTGGTGGTGCAGGCCTGTATGGTGTACCCTTTGGTTATTTGATGCTGCATGGAGGGGTTGTAATCATTGCAATGAAATGAAATATGATAGGATGAGTGTAAAGCTGATGTTCTTCCATGTAAACCTCACAATAAAAACTTTTTTAAAAAAAGTCTAGAAACTGACTCATGGATTTAAAGATGGGTGCTAACTCCCGAATCTAAAATTCAATTCTATTTTGGGAAAAAATATAGCTAAATAATTTTAGATGTTGTTGTTGTTAAGTGCCGTCAAGTCGGTTCTGACCCATAGCGACCCTGTACAGGATTTCCAAGGTTGTAAATCTTTACGGGAGCAGAAAGCCTCATCTTTCTCCCGCGGAGCAGCTGGCAGTTTCGAACTGCTGACCTTAAGGTTCGCAGCCCTATTCGTAACCACTACGCTACCAAAGCTCCTTATAATTTTAGATATTGGCCTAGAATAAATGGCTACAGTAATCATGAGACAGAACAAAAAATTTGGTGAGCTCAATTTGCAGTAACTAATTGAATTCCTGAATTCCCAAACACCCAGTACAGTTAGTTGTATCCTTCCAATTTGTGGGTAACTTTCTGAGATCTGGATGTCAGATGAATGCATGTTTCTGGGACCTCTGTCTATATGAAAGCCAGGAAGTTGAATGGTTAGGGGAAAAGATCTTTCCATCATAGCTGTCCAACTCCAATAATCCTGGATTGGTTATTCTGCCCATTAATAATTCTATCTGGGAATGCCTGGGAATTCCGCACTGCCCACCATGTTACAATGGGGCTGAGGCCAAGTGAACTAGGGTATCCCACAGTAGTAACCGGTAGGACATTTTGCACAGCCTGAGGTATCTGGCAAATACCCTGGAAGAAGCAATTCTATTGCTTCCAATAAAAAATATCAGGACAGTGACAACATAGAATTCCTGATATGTGATTTGCTACACTTGAGCTTCACAAATCATCTAGTTTGGTGATCCATCATGGAGACCTGGGAATTTTCTCTTTACCTCCTGTCAGGTTAGAGACAATTTGCTGGTTACAAAGAACAATTTTATAGCACTTTGTTAGGATTTCCAATAAAGCATTCACACGGGTTTGGCTTTTGAAACTATTTGTCTTATTTGACCTGATATTTAGGTGATTTTGAAGCAAACCATTAAGTACACAGAAACAAAACATTAGATCAAAAGATCAAACTTAAAAAGAATGCCTAGAAGATCAAAGACTTGTTCATCCTCTCTTGCTGCAGGAGTGTCCAGCAGAGGCAGAAAACATTTCTTTTGAGAAATACCCCTTTCAAAGAAAGATTAGAATCATACTTTAAGAGAATGGCCAAAGGGTGGGGAGACAAGGGGTGGGGGGAAATAAGTAATGGCATTCAGAGCTAACCTCTCAGCTGCTCGTTCAAACAAGTTGGTGCACCCCATCAGACATAGGAATGCTCACGAGAGAACAACATAGCTGCCAATGAACATACTTAGAACCTTCCTACTGACCCTAGGGTCCAGGGTAATGCCATTTGCCCTGGAAATGTGTGGCTCTGCCATGCTCTCATACTGAGAATCAGGCCCCGGCAGAGTAGGTGGCTACTGGCCTCTCTGTTGAACGTGGACCTTGCCTACAGCAGGATTAAGTTAGGGATATTGGTACAGAAACCATCAAGAATCACCTCTTTCCCTAGGTCCTGGTTCCAGGATTTCATGACAGAACATGTAACAGATGCAATTACTGTTTAGCTTGGCATCTTGGAGAAGACAAAGCCAGGGAAGGTGTGTGTCTATGAGTGGCAGGCACCCACCCACCACAAGGGATGGCGTCAAACTGTGTAGGTTCCAGTGCATGGACTATGTTAGTTCTCTTAATCTTCTGTAGTTGTATGGTAAGGGCTTGGTAACCTTATCCTAGCTCCGATTTAACAAAAGATGCCTTTCTCCAGAACTCTTAGGAATCCCTATGTTCCTTTTGCCTTGACCTTTGAGGCTGCCCTTCAGATCTTGGCTGTGTTCTCCATTTGTCCTGTTCCTTGTCTCCTTGGACCATCATCCCAAGCCAAAGCCCCTATCCCTCTCACCCTTAGGTGAGATGGGAGATCAGACAGTAATACCAGGTGATAGAAAGAGAATACAAGTTCAGGATTGACTCACTAACAGCTCTTGGTTTGCATTCTTTTTTTCCAAAACATATGCTAGAAATCTGAATACATAAAACTGCATACAAATAACCTGCATGGACAGAGTTAAAAGGTAGACAATAAACTGGGGAAAGCAAAGTACAATATGTATTACAGACAAAGGGATTGCTTCACTTGTAAAGAGCTCCTATAAATCAATCAATAAGTAGATGAGCAAAACAGAAGAAAAGATGGTTCACAAGAGAGATTTTGCATAGTTTTTTCGACAGAAAATTATACTTTCCTCACTTACAGTGTGGTACAGTAGTATAGGACAAGGCTCTAGACCGCGAGGTCAGTTTGAACTGTAAGGTCAGTTGTTCAAGCTCACCAGCTGTTCCTCAGAAACCCTACACAGGGTCACCATGAGTCGGCACTGACACAGTGGTAGCACTTAACAACAATATAACACTTAAGAGATAATAAAATACAAATGAAAACGCTACCAAAATACCACCACTACCACATATATGATTAGCAAAAACTAAAGCCACTGAAGAGAACATGGGAAAGTAAACAAAGTGTAAGATGGACACTAAGCTGGCATTTGTGTAAAATGGGGACAAGGATGACTGGCCAACACTTTCTTGGATAAAGCATCTCTGGAGTACAGAAGACGATTGCTTGAGAGAGTGTTCACTCTATACTATTTGGTGTGGATTGAAATTTAAACTGGAGTTGGCCTTAAAGATGAACTAATATGTCAATACCTAGCGAAATACATTTATTTTTTCTTCTCTGAGTCCTCATGTCGATAGGACAAGCAGAATAAGGAGCTTTTTGTACTTTCAGAGCAATATACGACAATTTGTTTTCAAAGACAGATCAATGCAGCATGCTTTGTAAGGTCTTCCATACCTTATTTTCTTGAATCCTTTCAATGGTCCTGTATAGTGGACATCATTTTTATATCTATTATGTTGAGGTTGAGACCGAGGCTCAGGAAAACAGGCTTCTTCAGCCAAAGAGATGAAGTTCCAGGGCCTAGACGTGGCTGCACTTTGAAATCCACTCTGCCTAGGCTTTGAGGAAGTCAAAGGGAAAATTAGACAAGGGAGTAGAGCAGCTGGAAGGCTGAGGTGCAGAGAAGGGCAGAGGACCCACTAGTTTGTGTGCCTGAAATTTTCAGGAGGAGGAGGAGGCAGGGCACAAATAAAGGTGGAGAGAAAGCTGCTGGAGCCAGAGCCCAGGCTAAGGAGAAAGGAGGGCAGGAGCCAGGTGAAGGGAAATGGCCTAGAGCTGAAGGTCAGAGTGGCTCAGGAGCACAAATGTGGAGCTGGACACCTTCGTCCTATTTCATGTGCTCCTCAAGCACTCATGCTCATCCTTGGGGCCTCCTTTAGTCCCTCTGCACTACTTGCCAGGCTGGGACTTCTCCAGGAGATCTTCACCCCGAGACACACAGTTGTCCAGAAGACAGAGGTCAAACAGGTCTCCTAGCAACTCTGACCCCACTCAACTGCTCTTCACAAGAGCCACAAGACTGTGAGACTGAGAAGCTCAGACGGTATCTTGGGGTGAACAAAAGTCCCGAACCACTGTGTTCAGTTGAACCCTACTTATTACAGTAAGCCTATAGGGCAGAGCCCTGATGTGGCACTGTGGGTTAATGTGCTGGACTGCAAAGTTAGTTTCAACTGCTGGGTTGGCAGTTCAAGCTCACCAGTAGCTCCTTGGAAACCCTATACAGGTTTGTTGTGAGTCAGAACTGACTCAATGGCATATGACAACAACAACATAAGACAGAGTAGAACTGCTCCATAGAATTCCCAAGCTGTAAATATTTATGGAAGCAGAATTTGTTGGACGTTTTCTCCTATGGAGTTGTTGGTGGGTTCAAACAGCCAACCTTTAGGTTTGCAGTCAAGCAATTAACCACTGCGCCAACTGGGCTCCTTGTCTGGTGAGCTGTTCTTCTTGTTAAGTGCTACATAGTGACTCTGTACAGTGTTTCCGAGGAGCAGCTGGTAGGCTTGAACTGTCAACCTTGTGGTTGGCAGTCCAGTGCTTATCCTGCCAACGCCACACCATCCATTTAATAATGCATTGCTCATGCAAACCACTCCTTGGAGACCACAGAAACAACAGTGGAGACAGTCCACAAGGACCTTGTCAGCAACCTCCGCACATCAAAGAAAAGAGTCTGGCAGGCTCTCCAGGAGTTTAGAGCAGAAACTCATCTAAATGGCAAGGTCATGGTGGACACTGAATTTTGGGGGAATAAAAAGGAGACCACGAGAGCGAGGATGAGGAAGGCCACTGAACAGTCTAGTGGGGTAGAGGTGATAAAGATCAAAAGTAAAAGAACTAGGGGTTTTTTTCTTCTAACAAACAGAAAGAAAGTAGCACTTCCTGTTTAACTTGATGGAAGGAGAGAAAATCGGGTGAGTAGCAGAGGGAAGGATACAGTTTCCTGCTGGCTCAAGAACTGATATGAAGTGAAGAGAAAAAACAATGTGGGTGTCTTTTGTTTTCTGCCCCTGGGATATGGATTTAGGCTGCAAATGGAGTATGATGTTTATCTCTACATTCATTTTTCTTTGCCCAAATTGTAGAACAAAATAAGATCATATGGGGCTCTCATGGGATAAGATTCGGTTATGTAACTGCTCTGCCAAGGACAGGACCTGGGATGCTGAAGGAGACATCCCAGGCTGGGCTTCCCTCCCTGAGACATCAACACATCCTGCAGATACTCTTCAAATGCTGCTGTTGTGGTGGTGGTGGTTAGGTGCCTAAGGAGCTTTCACTTGTGACTATCAGTGAGAGGAAACTGCCCCACAGGGTTTTCTAGCCTGTAATCTTTATGAGCAGAAACAGACTGCTAGCTTGTTCTCCTATGAAAGCCAGTGGGTGTATTCCAACCGCCAGCCTTTTGGTTTGCAGCTGAATGCTTAACTGTTGTGCCACCAGGGATCCTGTGCTTCAAACCGCGGGTTGATTTTTGATCTGGAGAGTTGGGTCTTGAGGAAGCCAAGCTTTTCTCTCATCCCCATGCTCACAGTGAGAGCTTCAGACCCTCCTAGGATGACAGGACTGCTTCTCAGAATCCAAACATCTGAACGAGAGTCATCCTGAAAAGTACTACACTGAGGCCAAAGTCATGTTTGTTGACAAAAGTTTAGTGCAGTGACTCTTGCTATTTACCAGGGTTACACATGGGGACATTTGAGGACAGGTTATGCGTGGCCTGTTTTCTTAAACCCAGCCAAAACATCTTTTGGATCTTAGCCTCACAAGCCTGTGTAAATACGAGTATAATATGATCAGGCTAAATGTCCTTAATAGTTACTTTCAAGCTGCTTGAGTCTGAGGTGGGTGTGAAAAGACCTGAAGGGAACACACACAGTGAAGCTTTTGAGTAGAGTGAGGATTACATGAAAATTCAGGCTGAGTCTAGCCTAGTACATAGCTTTGTGGTTAAACGTAACTTCACAGACAGGACAAGGAGATATATAGCATGGCGAGGACACCTTGATTGATGACTCAAAATGCATCTGTCTCTTTTAGTTTCCTAGCAGAACCCCAATTTTGAAAAGTATCCACTTGTCCTCTTCCTCACCTCGCTTCAGGGAAGGTAAGTCTACCAAACATCAGGGTGGTTTCAAATTTGTTGGAGCCAATCCAGGTAAGGTGATTCTAAGCAAAGGTGTTGGCCCTAATCTGCCAATGAGACTCTTCGAGATATCAGCTGGGGACTTTTGGGAAAGGTTCCTTTCTCTAAGACCTAAGTAGAGACTGATCATCCTCCTTTCTTTGGAGGTTATGTCTGGCACAGCTACAAATATCTTGCTATCAGCTAAGACAGATGTTCATGATAGAAGGAGAGAAATGCAAGGTGCAACAAGGCAGAGTTGGAATCTCCTGAACCTCTGGATTTGCTTCTTTGAGATGCATTTACTCACTGCATACACCTGTTTCAGCTGGAGATTTCGCTATTTGCCATTATGATAATTGCTAATACATGACCTCACAAATGCTTTGAGAGAACTTTACTCATTGTACCACCAATTTATCAATAGTTAGCATTCAAAAGAAAGATCTACCAAATCCAGTCAAGGACTTGTCGGGTGGCTGTGTCTACTCAGGGAAGGAATATTCCTCTGGGTGATTCTGAGTGGCTACAATTTCCAACCAAGTCTAGAAGTGGTGTGGTGGTCAAAAATGGTAGACTCTGGGGTTCCACTTTGTTCTGGTTCACAAAAGAGCATTTCCAGTACCTCACCCTCGTCCGTCAATATTCACAGCACAGAGCAGGTTCTATGCGTGTGTGAGCGTGAGTCCATGTCAGGGAACCCTACACAGCACATGAGAGGGACATCTGAAATAGCTGGACAATCTCTGAGGTTTCCTACCATATTTAATTATTTCATAACTTTTTCTGTTACAGTTGTGTCTCCTATATACCTAATATATATATTTTTAATTAACCTATTTGGATAGTTTTGTTTAGCTATTGCTGTTTCTATGGCATTTAAACCGCAGAATTAAAATGCTCTTACTTTTGGGAACGCACACCATCAGTCAAGGGCACTGAATGTTTAAAAACTATGGCTGCTGTTTACTGAGTCACCATTTCAGATCGTAGAAGGAGAGTCCACAGTGCACTCAACGACTGGAACTAATGATGAAGTCCCAAGGGCGACTCTGTGTCCTGTGAATTATCAATTAGCTTTTACAAATCATCTGATTCTAACACCCACTGACAAGATCATAAATACAGTCGGAAAACTGCCTAGGCAAATGTAATCTTATTGAAAAGGCTCACAAAATAAAGGTTGAGTTTAATACAACATTGATGACAGAAAAAAAGCATGTTTTGTCGCCAAAAGGTCAAGGCTGAGGTGAACTTTCAAGCTGACACAATGATGACACTACCTTCTGGCACCCCTCAGAATATCAGGCTGAAGGTGGCTGCAGAGTCAATGACCGACAGAGCAGAAGGAATCTTGGGACATACCCATCCAACCCCTGGCTTATTGTACAGGGAAAACTCAGAGCTCAGGACTAGAAGGGAGAAGCACAATCAAGAGAAGGTGAGTGAGACTCATACCTGAGACTAGACCCTTAACCTACATTTTCTCCATTCAATCAACCTAAGGGACAACCTAATCAACAAGACCTCACAAAGGCAATGTTCTAATAGTCACAGGGATGATGATGGTGGTGGTGGTGGCAATGATGATGACAACAGTTACATTTCTGAAGGTTTACTATGACTCAATGCAAAAGGGACTCTTGCGACCTTCCGTTTTACAAAAGGGGAAAGAGAAACAGAGAGGTTGACCTAACTGGAAAGAGGAGAGCTGAGATCTGCACCTTTGCAATGCGGCCCCTGTTTTCACTCTTCAGCTTGTCATGTTTCACTTCCAGACTTCCATCATCTTCACTTGACTCCACTCATAAATGTGTTCTCCCCAGCTCTGGAGTGGTCCTAGAGATCAGTAGGATCACACTGAGAGGGCGGTTTCAGGAAGTTCCAAGTAACTGGACTGCAGAGGGACTGAGTGAAGGGGCACCAACATTAGCAACATTATAAACCATGTATCAGGGGCTGCCCCACTCTATTCTAACTCCTCTTGCTTCTGACCAGCTTCTCGTGGGAAAGGACCATGACACTCTGTATGCGGAATAGCATCTCTTGATACTCAGTACTGACTCACTACTCTGTACTCTTGCTTGTATGTAGAAACCCTGGAAACTAGAATTCCCAGACTCCCTTGCTGCAGGTTCCAGATTTGATTTTACTGGTGAGAAGCAAACATGTGAAGTTTGGAAAACAGGAAAAGAGAAGTCAATATTCACTAGAGGCAGCACAGGCAGTTCCATGGGTAGCAGGTATGACATTGGGCTGAGGCTTCTACACATCCCTCTCAGAATCGCTGTCTTCAGTGCCACAGGCAGCTGAGAATATTGATCTTGGTTTACTGAGATCCCAGTAAAGTCCTGATTCCTAGAATACTCCCTGCAGCTCCTCAGTTACACTCTCCTCACTGTTTGAATTCCCTGTATCCAGTATCCCTCTGCCTGGAATACCTACAATGTTTTCTGTTCTCTTCACTAAACATTGCCTGATATAAAATATGTACAGGAGGCACTAGAAGGTTAATCACATCACTGATAATAATAGGTAAAAAGAATTAGCAGCCTAATGCATCACAGGAGAGAAATGGATAACCAGTCTGTGTTTTAATCATGCAACAGAACACTATTCAGTTAAGATGAAGGATATCATCTACATGAATAAACATGGTCAAGGCTCAAAAACATGAAAGGGCATAATGCAATGTGTTATTTGTGAACCTGGATGATGGCTGCACAGGTATATTTAGTTTATTAACATTCACCAAATTGTCACTTTGTGATTTATGCATTTTTCTATAGACATATGAGACATTTAAAAATCATAAATAACAGCTAAATGGCAAG
Source organism: Chrysochloris asiatica (assembly GCF_000296735.1). Taxonomy (NCBI): domain Eukaryota; kingdom Metazoa; phylum Chordata; class Mammalia; order Afrosoricida; family Chrysochloridae; genus Chrysochloris; species Chrysochloris asiatica. The sequence continues at coordinate 1,484,277 of NW_006408642.1, forward strand.
TGGGTATTGAAAGTAATTTGTAAATAAAACTCTTTAAACTCACAATGAGACTTTGAAATCAGTATTACACTCACTCCTCACTTACTAATATTGTTAGGTTCCAAAGACCAGGTGGTGGTTGTTGTTAGGTTGCGATTCAATGCAGTCTGGAAGCACTAGAGAATGAAACACTGCCCTATCCTAGGCAATTTTCACAATTGTTATTATGTTTCAGCCCACTGTTGCTGCCACTATGCCCATCCACCTCACTGGGGGACTTCCTCTTTTTCACTGATGTTCTACTTTAGCAAGCATGATGTCCTTCTGCAGGGACTGGTCTCTCCTGAAAACATGTCAGAAGTATGAGAGATGAAGTCTTGACATCCTGGCTATGAAGGAGTATTATGGCTGTACTTCTTCCAACAGAGATTTGCTGCATCTTCTGACAGCACATGGTACTTTTAACATTCTTCTCTAACATCATGATCCAAATGCACCGATTCTTCTATGGTCTTCCTAGTCTTTGTCCAATTTTTACATGCATATGAAGAGACTGAAAATACCATGGCTTGGATCAGGTGCACCTTAGCCCACAAAATGATATCTGTGCTCTTGAAAGCTTTGAAGAGGTCTTGTGTAGCATATTTCTCTAGTGCAATAGTTCATGTGATTTCTTGACTTCTGCGTCCATGAGTGTTGATTGGAGATCCAAGTTTTTGACAACTTCAATCTTTTCTTCAATTATGTTGTTATGTATTCATCCAGTTGTGAGGATTTTTGTTTTCTTTACATTAAGATACAACACATACTGAAGACTGTAGTCTTTCATCTTCATCAGTAAGTATTTCAAGTCCTTTTCACTTCCAGCAAGTAAGGTTGTATCATCTGCATATTGCAGGTTGTCTCCTCCAATCTTGGTGCCATGTTCTTCTTCATATAATCTAGCTTCTTGGATTATTTGTGCAATATATGTATATTGAAGAACTACGGTGAAAGGAATAAAAGCCTGGCACACATGTTTTTTATTTTAAACCATTATCTCTTGGTTCTTTTCTAACAACGACCTCTTACAGGCTCCTCATAAGCACAATTAAGTGTTCTAGAATATCCATTCTTCACAATGTTAGCCATAGCTGCCATGATTCACACAGTCAAAAGCCTTGGCATAGTCAATAAACCCCAAGTAAACATCCTTCTGGTATTCTCTGCTTCCAGCTAAAATCCATGTATTATCAGTAATGATACCCCTAGCTGTACTCCCTCTTCGGAATCCAGCTTAATTTTCTGGCAATCCCTGTCGATGTACTGTTGCAACTGTTTATGCATTATTTTCAGCAAAATTTTACTTGCATGTGATATCAGTGGTACTGTTTGATGATTTCCACATTCTGTTGGGTTACCTCTCTTTGGAATGGACACAAATCCAGATCTCTCCCAATCAGTTGACGAGCTAGCTGTCTTCCAAATTTCTTAGCAAAGATGAGTGAGTGTTTCCAATGCTGCATTGTTGAAAGATTTCAATATGTATTCTGTCAATTCCTGAAGTCTTGTTTTTTTGCCATTGTCTTCAGTGCAGCATGGACTTCTTCCTTCGGTACTATTAGCTCCTGAACATATGCTTGCTCTTATGAAGGTTAACCATTGACCATTTCTTTTTGGTACTGTGACTCTGCGTGTTCCATCCATATTCTTTTGATACTTTCTCCATAATTCAATATTTTGTCCATATAATTTTTCAATATTGCAAGCTGAGATTTGAATTTGTTGTTCACTTCTTTTGCTTGAAAAATGCAGAGCATGCTCTTCCCTTTTGTTTTGTAAAGACCAGGTTGTTATGCAAAAATCAGTGGTATGCAAAAATGGAGAATGACTATAACAGAATACATAACTGCCAATTTATATTAATACATAACTGCCAAATGACACCATTTAATAACTGCCAAACCACTGGGCATCACGGCTCCAATCAAGTTGACACACAATCTTAACCATCACTAAAGCCAGTATTTCTCATCTAGCACTTCCCTTGGTGTTCATTATTGCTCAATGCATGCACAAGGTAGGAAGACCATTTCTTACTATTGCCATTAATGTAAAATGTCAGCTAACAAGATAGTTGATAATTTTTAAAGGAGACTCAGGAGGATAATATTATTTGCCAGTAACTCCCTGGACTTTCATCCAGGTCTTTGGACCCAAAGCTCAGTTTCTGACCAACGTCTGCTAGGTGAGCATAGGCCTCCCCAAGTCTTTGACCTGAAGCAGAGAAAGCTTTGCGTTTCTATCATGGATAGTCAAGCCCCTGTCATAAAAATGAAGGCAGGAGGAATTTTCTGGAATCGTACCTCCTCTGTGGTCCTGTTGTCCTCTCTTGGGCACACAACCCACAGACAACCTGTGTGCTACACATCATCAAGAAAACCCATTAGATGTTAAAAGATGAACTTAGAGCCAGTCACAAGGGACACCATTTAGAAGCATTAAAAATAAAGTAATGGTGGAGTTGTTCTTTGCTATTTTATGTGAGAGAATTGCAATAATTAAAAAAAACTATCAGGAGGCATGGAATATGAATCGAGATAGAGGAAAACCAATGCCTAATTAGTAAATACTGAAAGATCGGATGCAAATTCACTTAAAACTGGAGAATGCCGAAGCAGGGCCTTCCTTCCTTCCAAATTCCAGTAATATACCATAGAGCCTGCTACTAAACAATCCAGAGAGTCAGACTGGCTGAAAATGGAGGGACGGGGGAGGGATAGGGGGAACCAGAAATGTATTATATGAATTCAAGTGTTTGAATCAATTCTGTGAAAAGAATAGGATAAGGTATTCCTAATATTATAGCACAACAGTATGGATAAAAAGTTTCTAATGAACCACCAATACTGGGAATGTCAAGCAATTAAAGGATGCTTTTGACCCTACAATTTGAACAACACTAGTTATCTTTGGGGAGTCCTGGTGTGGTGATGTAGGATAAAGCACTGGACTATAAGGTCAGTGGTTCAAACTCAACAGCTGCTCCTTGGAAACTCTATACAGACAGGGTTGCAATGAGTCAAAACCAACTCGACATCACTTCACAGCAACAACAACACTTACCTTTGGTAATTGATGCAATTTAGAGAATGAAAATGAATATTGAGTATCTTTGGTTTGTGATGGTTAGATATATATATATATAGGAGTGAATCAAAGGTAATAATTTAATTATAATAAGGCCCACAAATGAGCTGGTGCCTAAAGTATATTTTAAAAATAATAATAGAAACAAGACAAGGCCATTTGGGTAACTCAGCTAGCAAGAGTGATGTGGGGAGGTTCTCTCTATTGTAAAACTCACTGAAATACGGGGTGGCAGACAACCAAAATAAAATGGAAATCTACCATCCGGTCATGAAGAAAGGGATAGAATCCTTAGAGAACAGAGGAGAGAGCTCATGCCTAGAAGCTGAAATCCTCTGGAAATCTTGACCAGAGTGCCATCACAAATCCTGATAGACTACATGAGGCCACACTCCTCAGACCTGTGTCAACAGTTGAGATTCCTGGCTGAGGCTTGGAGCCAGGAAAGCCCATCCTGCAATTAGAACAGCCAGGATAAACTCTGCTATCATCTGAGGATCCTGCCAGGAGTCTACCATCTCCCAGTGCCATGGGAGGGATAAGAATTATCCGTGAGAAACCAGAAGCATTTTGTGAGAGGTTGTGAGAGGGAGGCTACAGGAAGGTATCATGAACAGATGGAACTCCAGGGCTAATGGTTCCAAGATAACAAAGGGACTGAGGAAGGAACTACAGGGCTGAAAGTCTGATGAGTGAGGTGGGACAGAAGATAAGGGCAAGACCACATAGGTCCTGGAAATGAAAACGATATTAGAACAAGAAGAAAGGAGGCACGGATGGATGGACTGATGGTGTGAACTGATGGGTTGGTGGATTAAAGGGAAGAAGGAGGAATTAGGCTGGGAAATGGAAAAAGTGGTAAAATCTAATTTACCCAATTTCTCTAAGAAACAACCTATGGAGCTACAAACTTCTACAAGTGATATCCTGAGACAGAAAGAAGGGCAGTTCTCCAGGTGCCACTTCCTACACCCAGAATGAGCTATTGCTTTGCTTTATGAAAGCCAGTCTGGTGTGGTGCTGTGGGTTAATGCATCAACCTGCAAAGCCGTCTGAACTTAAGGTCGGTGGTTCAAACTCATCATCTGCTCCTCAGAAACACTACACAGGGTTGCTATGGGTTGGAACCGACTCGATGGCACTTAACAACAATAACAACATCCTTTAGGAGCCCAATCTCTCCAAAAGTTCCTTTTCTTCTTACTGTCCCTATGAATGTCTGCTGTCAATGGACAACACTTGCTTGTTTTTGCACTGAACTGAGTCTTGAGATTCTGGACTCCTGGAACCCTAACCCTCTGCCTCTTTGCAATCACTGATGCCTGGCACCTGGGGATATGGGAGGGGCTTCATCTTGCTACTAATGATATGAAGTCAGAGCAGAGGCTTTCTTCAGCTTTTTGACTCTGTGACTGATGTTCTACTATGTGAAGTTCCCATGAAGTTTGACAGCATCTTGCACTAGTTAAGTAGGAGATGCTGATGATGAAGTTGCACTCTCTTGACAGGACTGGCAGAAACTTCCTTCTTCACCACATTAGTCAAATCCAAGGGATCTCAGCCTATGGCACACAAAATCACTTGTACCACTCTGAAACAGATTTCTAAGCCCCTCCATACCCAGTGAGTAAGGATCTTTTAAAAAATCCCATAGGTTGAGAGCCATTGAAATGAACTGAATCCAAAGAAAAATTATTTGTTTCTCCAACACCTAATATACTTTCTGGTGAACCATTATTGTTTCCAAAGGCAAACTGTCTTGCTAAATGGCCTCTCATCTAAGGATGGTGAAGATGTCAAGAGATTTTGGATGAAGCGTAGTGGTTACGAATCGGGCTGTTAACCGTAAGGTCGGCAGTTCGAAACTACCAGCTGTTCCGCAGGAGAAAGATGAGGCTTTCTGCTCCTGTAAAGATTTACAGCCTTGGAAACCCTGTACAGGGTCACTATGAGTCGGAACCAACTCCACAGCACATAACAACAACAACAGTGTATAGACAAGTCCCAGGATGGTGCAAATGATCACTGTGCTCTGCTCCTAACTGAAAGGTTGGAAATTCAAGTCTACCCAGACGATTGGCCTAACAATCTACTTCCAAATCAAAAACAGCCATTGAAGAGCACAGTTCTGCTCAAAACACATGGGGTAGTCATGAGTTGGAATGAAATGATGGCACTTGGTTACTTGTTAGTGCATTAGTGACTCGGTGACTGATGTTCTCCCATGTGAAGGTCCCATGAAGTTTGACAGAATTTTGCACTGGTTAAGTAGGAGGTGCTGATGATGAAGTTGGGCTCTCTCAACAGGTCCTGCTAAAGAGCATAAACATCTCAAAGGTTGCAAGGGAAATGAATGGGGCTCTCCCAGCAGCATTGCTCCAGTACTTTAGCATCTATAGGTCAAAGACGCTACACAAACCTGTAAGCCCTCAGGCAATGGTTGACCAAGCATCATTTCACTTTGTATGTTTACAGCAGATAAAAAATTGCTGATAACTATTGACAGTACTGCATCTATCATGTGATTCTGCTATGGTGCTAAATACAGGGTTGTATTCTTTCACCATACTTAGTCAACCTGTATGCTGAACAAATAAACTGAGAAGTTGGGTTATATGTAGAAAAATATGACATCAGGATTGGAGGAAGACTCATTAACAACCTGCGATATGCAGATGATACAACCTTGCTTGCTGAAAGTGAAGAGGACTTAAAACATTTACTGATGAAGATCAAAGAGCACAGCCTTCGGTATGGATTACATATCAAGTCAAGAAAACAAAAATCCTCACCACTGGACCAATAAACAACATTCTTATCAACAGAGAAAAGACTGAAGTTGTCAAGGACTTCATTCTTCTTGGATCAACTGTCAACACTCATGGAAGCAGCAGTCAAGCAATCAAACGACGTATTGCATTAGGCGAATCTGCTATACAAGGCCTTTTTTAAAGTGTTGCAGAGCAACGATGTCAGCCTGAGGACTAAAGTACGCCTGGCCCAAGCCATGGTATTTTCAATAACCTCGTATTCATTTGAAAGCTGAACAGTGAATAAGGAAGACCGTAGAAGAATTGATGATTTTGAGTTATGGTGTTGGAGGAGAATATTCAAAGTGCCACGGGCTGCCAAATGAACCAATAGATCCATTTTGGAAGAAGTGCAGCCAAAGTGCTCCTTGGAGGTCAAGATGGCGAAACTTCGTCTTTCATATTTTGAACATATTGTCAGGAGGGACCAGTTTCTGGAGAAGGATATATATGTTTGGTAAGGTGGAGGGTCAGAGAAAAAGAGGAAGACCCCCAGCGAGATGGATTGGCCAAGTGACACCATCGATGGGCTCAAGCATGGCAAGAGTAGTGAGGTTGGACCAGGATCAGGCAGTGTTTCGTTCTGCTGTGCCTTACGTTGCTATGGGTCGGTACCGACTCAATGGCACCTAACAACAACATGGTGCTGTAAAATAAGCACTGAACTGCAATGTCAGTTTGAACCACAAAGTTGGCAATTCAAACTCAACAGCCACTTCTCAGAAACCCTACCTAGGGTCACTATGAGTCGGAACTGATTCGAGAGCACTTTACATACATACATAGTAAGAGACACACAGCTTAAAATACAGGAGATGTAAAATCATATCTGACGTACAAAACAAGTACATAAACTCAAACGAGAAAGTTACTGAAGGCAATACTTTCTAAGTAACGTTTTTTGAGTTTCCTGATGGATAAACTATCTTAGCAATTTTTTGTTTTTAAATGATAAGACTGGAACGCAAAGGACAAGAGTATTAACTTCTTCTAAGAGTTTAAAGATTAAAAAGTTAAGAGCTCAAGGATCTTTATTCAATCCCAAATTGGTCACTTCCCCAAAGTGAGATATAACCTCAAGAGTTCACTGAAGGTTTCCTGTTCTTAAAATAAACAAGCAAATACACTAATCAGGACTAGTGCCATTTCCCTGGTAGTGTAGTGAGTTACGCATTGGGCTGCTAACTGCAAGGTTAGCACAGTTAGAGTTGACCAGCTGCTTCATGGGAGTAAGAGGCTGATTTCTGCTCCCATAAAGATTTACAGCTTCGGACTCTGATTCCATGGCATGCCGCCGCAGCAGCAATAACACTGTTTGGAAAATTTGGATTTCCTAGTTATTAGATTTGTTTCCCCTTGAATAAAAAAGAAAGTACGATTTTGAATGAGAAGCAAGAAAGATGGGTCTGAGCTAGCATAATTATGCCTTCTGCTACTGATTCTATCATTTAATCATTGTTCTCTTCCAAAGTGAATACTAGGGGCCTTCCCCTACTGCATCTGGGAAGCTGGTAAACATTTCACCGGGCGGGGGGAAGGGGGTTCCTCTGAGTCACAGAGCACCAAGCAGAAGAGCTATTAATAGGATTTCAAAACTGATTAGGCATGAGACTAACAGATCAGAATAGGCACCATGACCAATTCAAAATGGTGCCACCCTGGTTTGTTCCAGTTGAATTTCAACCTTGGTTGGAATTGCACCAAGTTGGGAACACTTGAACTCTCCCGAGAATCACTGCTCATTGAGGGTTATAGGGACCCTTCATAGTTCCGTGAATCTGTAGTGTGTGAAAAGGCTGCTGTAATTCCTCCCTGCAGCCAAACCTTTAACAACTGGACACTGCAGCTCCTCCCATCAAGAGGTAGCATCTCTTTCTTGACACTTGACTTCTGCGACTTGTTTTGACATACAGCATGCGATGGAAGTGATGTTGTGCTAGCTTCAAGCATAGGGAACAAGAGGTAATGCACACCTGCGCTCTCTCCTATGGACACCTATCTAAGAGAATAAACCTAGGCAAGTAATTTGGAAGATGAAAGACCATGGACTAGCCAATGCCCCAGATATGTGAGGCATGGCAGCTAACCAAAGATGAATGAGAAAACGCAGTATGAGAGAACTGAATCAAGACGAGCAGAATTGTCCAGTGGATCCCAACATAAATGGATGATCTGCTAACTCATAAACTGTTTGAATGTCTTTTGTTCTAAGTCACTCACTTTCAGGGTGGTTTGTTATTTCAGAAATCTCTAACTGATATAATCCAGGGTCTCCTAAAATTGGGACAAGGAGATTCTTATTCATGAGTTTTAGGATCATTTGCTCAGATGAGTAATTTGTAATCCTAGTGAGCATGCTATTATTTTTTTTCAACTTTGTATTGTGAATGGAGTCAAGGTTTACAGACAAGATCATCAGCTTTTACACTCAATGAATGTTATACATTGTTTCATCTTAATGATTAGAATCCTGTCCATGCAACAGAAGTTATCCTGCTCCTCCCTGGGGTTCCTATCTGCATTCCACCTGCCTTTCCATCCCTTTTCAACTTTGTCCTTTGGAAAATGTTAACTTTTTTATTTTGAACGACTGACCATTCCATGGTAAGCATACCTTACTAGTGTTGCTGTCCCCTCCCATAAGCCTATCTACTGCCTGGCTAAAAAATGAACCACAAGAGTGAATTCCTTTCCAGACTGGAAGGGTGGTTGAGGGCGAGTCTCAGATTCCTCCAGTCTCTTTCTGACCAGTGAACCCAATCTTTTTCTTTTTTTTTTTTTTAAATACTTTTGAGTTTTGTTTCACATTATATCCCATTCTACCTGGAACCCTCTAATGTGATCCCTCCATTTCAAAGCAGTCGGTTATGGAAGCCGGGCACTGTCTTGTTCTTCTGGTCTCAGAGTCCTGGAGCCTGATGTTCACATGTTCCATCACTCCACTGGACTCATTGATCCCAAGCCTCCTCAATTCTTATCACTTTTCTTTCTGTCAAACATGGAGATGGCCGCTCATTAACTATCAAGATCTAAGATTCTACTTATCCAAGAAGGATGTAGAACATTTTCTTTGTGGATTATGTTATGACACGTGAACAATGGGTCCATGGTCCTCAGGCCCCAGGCCCAGAAATTCATTGCTTAAGATATTTCTAGGAAATTTTCATCATTTTACTCACTATAGAGCATACTATTTTTGGGTAGGCTTAATTCCAACAACTACGCCACACATATTTTTCCATATTGCTATATTTTCTCTTTGGTAATAATTTCTAAGAGTCCTGGTGTGGCGCTGCGGGTTAATGCACCAAATTGCAAGCTCACCGGCCACTCCTAGGAAACTTTATACAGGGTTGTTATAAGTCAGAACCGACTCGATGGTACTTAACAACAGCAACTTCTAATAGCTACAAAATATTCCACTAAAGGAGGATAATCTACCTAATCATGAAAATGTTGGTGGACTTTTAGATGGCTTCCAATTTCTGAGTATTATAAATTATTTGGTACATTTTGCAATTTCCATGTTTCAGATGATTTCTTTAGGGACAGAAGTACTGACTCAAGCATATTAACAATAGGGTGGCTCTTGAAACTTTCAGTAGGGGTTGAACCAATTTTCACTGACATCAGCAAGGTCTGAGCACCAGTTCCATCACACACTTGCTAGCATTGTTTTTATTTTTAATTGGTACAAATTTAGTAGATGAAATATTGAAAAATCAAAGCTTGGTTTCATTTCTCTGACTGCATGAAAGCCTGGGGCAACTGTGGAGTTGTCTGATTTATAAACTCCTGGATAAAAGAGGTTAGCATAAAATTTTGAAAACACATGGAACTAAGGAAGAGGTAAATGTTACTCAGATGCTTATTTTCAAACATCAACAGCAGCTCTAAATTGTGAAACTGCTGTCTTAGTTATCTAGCGCTGCTATAACAAGTGTGTGACTTTAGCAGAGATTTCTCTCCTGACAGGAGACTAAAAGCCAACATTTAGGATGCTAACTTTAGGGTAAGGCTTTCTCTGTGTTGAGTCTTGAGCAAGGCCCAATCTTCATACAGCTTGGCATCTATCTTCCCCATCTCCCTAATTAGCTTGCTTTATATCTCAAAACAGATTGACTCAAGACACACCCTCCACTAATCCAGCTACATTAACACAACAAAGAAAACCCATTCCCAAATGGGATTATAACCACAGGCATGCTGCTGTTGTAAATTGTTTTAAGTTGGTCTGACTCATGCTGTCCTTGCCATCCAGTTGTTCACACTCACAGTGACCCTTGTGTAAGGTTTGCAATGAGCACTTGCTGAGTATGAACTGCTGACGTTGTGATTCAAACCGACCTTGAGATGCAATGCTTTCTCCCACAGTGCCACACCACTGGGACTCCAGAGGGCTCATAGCGACCCTGTATTGGACTCCTGGTATGACACTGTAGAGTAAGCACTGGACTGCTAACCACAGGGTCTGCAGTTCAAACCCACCAGCAGTTCCTTGGAAGCCCTATTCAAGGTCCCTAAGAATCTAATTGGTGCAACTGCACTTTAACAACAACATAAGGTTTTTCCAAGAAATAACTGGTAAATTTGAGCTGCTGACTTTGTGGTTAGCAGTCCAGTGCTTACCCTATAGTGTCACACCTGGACTCCAGCCACAAGCATAGAAGTTAGGATTTACAACATATATTTTAGAGGACACAATTCAACCCATAACGCTAGTGGGCATTTGCTTTTCTATAATGAGTTTGTAGAGGAGGAACCCTCTTTACTACAGTCTGTGTGTGTAATGATGAGTAACTTCCCTCTAAATGTATGTTTACAAAGGACATTATCCAACACAATCATATTGAAAGGATAACAATAAAATTTTAACAAATAAACTCTACAGGACTCCGTAGTAAGTTCCCATTGATTTCTGTATTAAAATTATTATGTGATTGCCAAACTCTCCCCTAATAATATGAGTACTACTGGAAGAACATTTGTCATACTGAAGTCTGAACAATGCACACATCACATACTGTCACACACTGAAAGGTTCCTGAGCATGTCTACAGCACACCCAGACGGCTGTGACAAAGCCGCTGACAGACACTTCAGGTAGGAAAATGCTCCTGTGGGACCCTCCCAGAAATTATACCAGTGATTTGTAAACAGATAAGGCATCAAAGTCTGTAAAAAATTAAAGTGGCTCTTCTTAGAAAATAAATGAGAGATTCAAGGTTGTTGTTGCTAAGTGTCGTTGAGTTGGTGTCGACTCACAGGGAGCCTATACAAGGTTTCTGAGAATTGGCTGGTGGGTTTGAACCGTAGACCATGAGGTTCAAGCTGACCTTGCAGTCCAATGTTTACTCTACAGAGTAATACCAAGACTCCATATAGAAATGAAACAGTCATTCTCTTGCATTCTGATAAAAATTTCAGTAGAAAATGAAGCCATGGAGCTCTGGGAAATGAGTCTAACTTTCAGTCAGTCAATCACATCCGCTCAAAAGGAAGGAATTTCTGGAAGCTTCTGAACCTGTGGTGCTCATGTCTAACCAAGACCGAGTCCATACCAAGTACGGAAGGAAACATGAAATTATGAAGTTGAGTCATTTCACTGCATTTCTAACAGTTATCTCATTTGTTGTTGTTGTTAAGTGCCATCGAGTCAGTTCCAACTTACACATAGTGAGCCAGTATAGAGTTTCCAAGGAGCAGCTGGTGAGTTTGAACCTCTGACCTTGTGGCCAAGTGCATTATCCCACAGTGCCACACACTTTCTAAACTGAACAGAATTATCCTCAAAAGCTGCTGTCATTCTTGACTCCTTTCTCTCATTCTGCAGATCTTACCTGGCAGGTTGTCCAGCTCTACTTTCCAAACATATTAAGAATCCAACCTCTTCTCCCCATTCCCACTGCTACTACCGCAGACCAAGTCATAGCTATCACCTTCTCCTTGATTATTATTCTAATATGTATCTGACTTCACTTTCTACTGTTGTCTTCCTTATTCACTTTATTCCATCTCCACTGGCCTCCCTGCTTTTCCTGAAATCTCCCAGGGCTTGCTGTTTCTTAAATAAGCTATACATTCTCTGACCTTTGCATTTTCTGATCACTCAGCTTGGGGAGAATGCTCTTTCCCCAGATACATGCATAGCTCATTCATTCACCTCCTTTAAGTCTTGACATAAATGTCACCTTTTCATTGCAACCAAACTCCTCAGATTTCTTGGTGATGGTGGTGGTGTGTCATGGAGTCAGTTCTGACTCACAGGAGCAGAAAACCTCATCTTTGTCCCACAGAAAACTGGTAGATCCGAACTACTGACCTTGTAGTTAGCAGCCTGGCTTATAATCCACTATGCTCTCCTTTTATTTCCCTGGTAGTTGTTATTGTTAAGTGCAGCCAAGTCAGTTCCAACTCATAGTGACCCTGTGTAGGGTACCGAGGGTTATACATCTTTAGGGAAGCAGAAAACCTCATCTTTCTCCCATGGAGTGGCTGGCTGGTGGGCCTGAACCACCAACCATGTGTTTTACATTCCAGCGCTTATGCTACAGAGTCATGGTACTCTTATTATACCTGTTATTGATGGTGCTAAGTGACATTGAGTTGGTTCCAATTCATACTGACCCTGCAAAGGGTTTCTGAGGAGCGGCTGGTGGGTTTGAATCACCGACCTTGTGGTTAGCAGTCCAGTGCTTATCCTACAGTGCCACGCCAGGACTCCATTATCCTCCTAGAACTTAATATTTTCTGCTATACTATGTAAATCCTTCATTTAGTATGCCTGCGTTTACTGTCTACTTCTCCCCACTAGAATGTGAGGTCCCTGAGAGCAGGGATTCCTGTTGTATTTCACTGATACTTTTAAAACAGTATTCTGGTACACAGTAGCTTTATCAGTAAATATTTGATGAATGGATGAATGGAGTTTTTTTCTTCCCCTTAATTGTAGACACTGGGGTCAGGGCTAAGAAGCTCTCAACTCAGAAAGAAGGTCATGTCAAATGAACCATAAGAATAAAAGAAAACATGGACACACCTGGAGGACATTATGTGGAATGAAATAAATCAATCACAAAAGGACAAATACTGTATGAGACCACTACTGTACAAAGTCAAGAAAATAGTTACACACAAAAAAGAAGCATTCATTCTTTGATGGTTGCCAAGGAGGAGAGGCAGAGGAAGAGAAAATCACTAACTAGCGCATAGACATAAATTCAGCTGGGTAAAGGTAATATATGATAAGGGGGTGGTCAGCATAACATGAGCAAAGTCAAGGAAGACATGAGGAGGGCCACAATGGTAATGATTACATTCATAACCATGTGATAACAAGAACAACGAACAGCAATTTATGAATGGGTTGTTGCTGTTAAGTGCCCCTGAGTCAGTTTCCACCCATAGCGACCCTATATAGGGTTTCCTAGAAGCAGCTGGTGAGCTTGAACTGCCGACCTTGCAGTTCAAATTGACTTTGCAGGCCAGAGCATTAACCCACAGCACCACACCAGGTACACAGGTAGAAATGTAAGCTGAAGAGGTATGGGGTGGTATATGGGAATACACCCATGAGTATGTATGTATACATTTCTCTTTTAATTTCATTTTCCCATAAACTTTTTAAGTTAAGTACCGTGGAGTCGGTTCCGACTCATAGGGGCCCTGTACAGCGTTTCCGAGGCTGTAAATCTTTACGGGAGCGGAACCCCTGGTAGTTTTGAACTGCTGACCTTAAGGTTGGCAGCCCGACTCATAACCACTATGCTACCGGAGAGGTGCTGCTAACATATCCATGTATGTAGGACAGCATACAAGGTGTTCCTAGCCATAGCCAAACCCTTTCAGGGATGGAGTCACTGGCCTTAGGGACTTAGGACCTTAGTCTTGAGGAAAACATGTAGATCAACAGACTACAAAAACAATGTTCGACATCCTACTTTGGTAAGCAGTGACTAGAGTCTTAAAAGTTTGAGAGTTAATGGACTCCACAAACCACAGACTCCACTAGCCTGAGACCAGAAGAACCAGATGGCGTCTGCTTACTACTACTACTCAAATCAGGATCACAATTTAAGATCCTGGACAGAGCGGGAGACAAATGTAGAACAAAATTCAAAATCGTTTTAAAAAAAAAGACCAGAATTGCAGGTTGGAGAGAGACTAGAGGAATCCCCAAGCCTACAGACCTTCAAATCTGGAACTGAACTAATGTCGGGCGATGACTTTTCAGGCTGTAAGTTTACTAACACCCATGAGGAGAATATGCCTCAGAACAATCAACCCTATGAGAGCAAAAGGACAAACAAAAGAGAAACACAGAGCAAGGGAATACTTATCTCTCTGTTAAATTTTTTCATTGGTCAGGAAGGACGAAGACAAGACAAACTTTTGAAGAACCTGATCAGATCATATGGATACCAACAGCAGACAAAATTGGCTGGTACCTGAGTAACCTCACCCTTAAGACTTTGTAAGTTAGGGTTCTGCTTCAATTTGACTAGGTGGGTTTGGTAGTTGAGATGTACTTATTCCCATGGTGACGAATCCCTAACACAGGCACAGTTAACTCTATGAAGAGTGGCCATGAGCAGCTAATCAACTGAAAGGATGTTTCCTTGGGGGTGTGGCCTGTTCCCAATATAACTGACACATGGAAAAGACTCTCTCTCTATTCCACTGGGGACCTGAGACTCCACAAATCCAAGCCATTTCCTTGATATAAACTTCTCTCTACACACACAGACACATATGTTTCGCTGTTTTTACTTCTCTAGAAAACCTAGCCTAAGACATGTGGTACTGAGAGAGTGGGATTCTAGAGAAACAAAATGACAAGACTGAGTTTCCTAAACTGGTACTCAAGTCTGACTAATTTTAAAAGAACTGCTATAAGGTGCTATAGGAGACTGTCAGAGGTTCATCCCAGATTCAGATGAAAATGTGGAAAGAGGGCTATCTATCATTGCTGACAGCAGATGGATCTTGGCTGAAAGAAGAGAAAGCCAGAATGAAGCTTACCTTCTTGAGTATGCAAAGACTTTTGACTGTGTGGCTCATGACATGCAATGCACAACATTGTAGAGAATGAGTACTCCAGATCATTCAACTGTATTCACAGACCAAGAAACAGTAGTTTGAACAGAACAAGGGAACACTGAATGGTTTAAGATTTGAAAAGGGTGTGCTACAATTGTATTCTTTTGCCATACTTATTCAATCTATATGCTGAGCAAATAATCTGAGAAGTGGATTATATGAAGAAGAATGTGGCATATGGATTGAAATGACCCATTAACAACCTGCGATATGCAAATTATACAACCATGCTTGGTGAAAGTGAAGAGGACTTAAATTACTTATTGATGAAGATCAAAGACTACAGTCTTTGATATAGGTTGCACCTCAAAATAAAGAAAACAAAAATCCTCGCCAATGGAGCAATAAGTAACGTCCATATAAATGGAGAAAAGATTGAAGTTGTCAAAGACCTCAATTTGCTCAGATAAACCATCACTACTCATGGAAGCAGCAGTCAAGAAATAAAACAACGTAATTCATTTGGCAAATCTGCTACACAACACCTCTTTAAAGCGTTCAAAAGCAAAGATGTTAGTTTGAGCACTAAGGTGTGCCTGACACAAGCCACAGTATTTTCAATAGCCTCGTATTTCTATGAAATTCAGACAATAAATAAAAAAGACTATAGAAGAATTGCTGTCATTATAGTGATGAAGGAGAATATTCAAAGTACAATGGACTGCCAAACCCCCCCCCCCAAAAAACCAGATCTGTGTTGAAAGAAGTACAGTCGGAATGCTCCTTAGAAGCCAGGATGGCCAGACTTGATCTCTCATACTTCAGATATATTATCACGAGGGACCAGTCCCTGGAGAAAACAAAAGCATCATGCTTAGTAAAGTGGAGGTTTAACGAAAAAGAGGAAGACCCCCCAGTGAGATGGAATGACAGTGGCAGCAGCAATTGTGAGATTGGCACAGGACTAGGCAGTGTTTAGTTTTGTTGTGCATAAGGTCGCTGTGTTGGAACCAACTCTATGGCACCGAAGAACAACAACAAAGATACAAGGTGGAGGCACATTTGATCACCTTTTCTAAGAAAATTGGCCTTGGGATGATTTTGAGTCTGATTATCTTTCCCTCTTGTGAAATGTGAGGAAGTCAGATATGGCCTGCACATGGTTTTCGCAGTTTGCATCAGGAGTGGGATTCACTGCAACAGCTCCAGACTCACGGAAGCATGCGTGTTTGTGTGTGTATGGTTTCATGGTGGGTAGTCACATGAAATGTGTGTGTATGTGTGTGTGTAGGCCTGGTGTGACATTGTAGATGAATGCACTGGACTGCAAAGTCGATTTGAACCGCAAGGTCAGCAGTTCAAGCTCACCAACCACACCTTGAAAACCCTATACAGGGTTGCTATGAGTTAGAACTGACTCCACAGCACTTAACAACAACACATACACACATACATATGAGTGTGTGTGTATACACACACACACACACACACACACACACACACAGTAAGGTATGTACCATACTTACTCGATCTGTACATTGACCAAATAACCCGAGAAGCACGACATCAAGATTAAAAGAAGTCTCATTAACAACCCAGGATAAGCAGGTGACACAAACTTGTTTGCTGAAAACAAAGAGGACTTGAAGCACTTACTGATGAAGATCAAAGACTATAGACTTCAGAACAGATTATATCTCAACATAAAGAAAACTAAAATCCTCACAACTATATCAATAAGCAACATCATGATAAATGGAGAAATTATTGAAGGTGTCTGTCAAGGATTTGATTTTGCTCGGATCCACAAAGCTCATGAAAGCAGCAGTCAAGAAATCAAACAACATTGGACAAATTGTCTGCATAACTAAGGTATGCCTGACCGAGCCATGGTATTTTCAATTTCCTTATATGCATGAGAAAGTTAGACAATGAAAACGGAATGCTGGAGAAGAATTGATGCCTGTGAATTATAGTGATGTCAAAGAATATTGAGTATATATACATAGACTGCCAGAAGAACACACAGACTTGTCTTGAAGAAGTACAGCCCGGACACCACTTAGACACGACGATGGTTAAGACTTCTTACCACATACTTTGCACATGTTATCAGTAGGGATCAGTCCCTGGAAAAGAATATCATTCTTGGTAAAGTAGAGGGTCACCCAAAGTTAGAAAGACCCTCAATGAGATGGAACAATACAGTGGTTGTAAGAAGTGTATTGGACCAAACATACCTATATACCAGGTCGCTGTGAGTCAGAACCAATTCAATGGCACCTAACAACAACAACAACATATCTATACAATAGAATGTTATTTAGCAAACAATGAAAAAAGGAGTAAGTACTAACTTGTCTACTACATGCTACAGTGTAGATACACCTTGAAGGCATTACTATGTGGAGGAAGGCAAACAAATATCATCTATTATGTGAGTCTATTGACATGAAATGTCCAGAAATGACATTCTATGGGGAATAGACAGTAGATTCGTGGTTTCCAGGGTTTAGAGAGGGAGAGGCACAGAACCAGGACTGACTGCTAATGGGGATGGGATTTCTTTTTGGGTGACTGAAGTATTTACAACTGATCGTGGTGACCGGTGCACAACACTGTGAATATACTACAAACCCCTGGAATGTACACGGTAAATAAGTGAAATGTATGGTATGTGAATGATCTCTAAATAAAACGGTTATTAAACAAACACACAACAAAACTGCTGTACCATTCCTCATCCTCCCAACTGGTGTTCCATGGAGGCAAGATCTTCTTATGTGTTGACGAGAGTCTCTCTTAGCATCTAGCACAGTGTCTTACACACAACTGGCACTCAAATCTTTGTTAACTGCAGGAGCTAACACTTCGGCCCAGTTCCTTCTAGTGTCTGCTCTTTGTCCATATGCTTTTCTATGCATCACAGAAACAAATATATCACAGATTTTCAAAATGCATTAAAACATTCCTCAAGCATACTGTTTTATGACTGAGTATTTTAAATGCAAAACATGCAATCATATTTATTTCCTCAACAATTCAAACTTATTTCTTCTGATTCTGAAACTCAGCTAACTTCACTTTTCCTTTTCAATAGTTTCAACAGTTTTTGGCCGTTGTGCTGATTAGTCATAATGACAATCCAAAACAAGATGCACTAAGCTTCTATGAAAAAGGACATGGCATAGCTCAGTTCTGGCTTGATGTTTTCCCCTCACTAAATAGTAAGTGATATAAACACAAAAGTTAATTTTTTTCTTGGCCAAATGATGTAGTACTCTGAACAACCAATGACTGATTGTATTACGGTGGGTATTCAGGATAAATGAATGGTGCTGAATAGACCTGTACTTCTGGAGGTGTTCTGATGCATCGTACACCACAGAAGGGGCTCTGTTGCCTACCAGACCCTACAGTGAATACAGACAAGAGGTGATTTACTTTCTGGGTATGAAACTGGAAACGTTGATGTCAATTCCTCACCTTTCATATCTGTTTACTGTTATTTTACACTTGCTGCAGGCAATCAGTCACTAGACGTCCCTCTTCCTATTGGTGCCATGTTACTGACCCTTTCACTAATGGGCTGTAACTGTTTTCTTAAGGCTTTTGGTAAATTATTAATGAATTTAAAGGCAAGAGTTACTCTCAACTCTTTATCTTATCTCTTGAGAAAATCCTAATGGAAAACAGCTCGGTTAATTAAAAAAAAAAATCTTTCCTGTCCATCAGTAGTCTATGTTGTCAGACAGAAATAATAACAGGCAGGATATTCTGATGTATACACAGCTGAGGAGATACTTTTATAAAATAAGGTCTCAAAACTTCTCTTTGGAGAGTGTTTTGATATTCTAATTTAAGGACTCCATACTGGTTACAACTGGGTTGTTAGTTTTGGGTTTTTGTTGTTGTTGTTGTTAATACTTTTTGTATGTTTTAAATAAAATGGATACTTACGTATGGTTTTTTGTTCACGAAGTATAGTTGATATATCTAGTTTTTAGTTCAAATTCTTAGTTTTCTTAAGTATTTGTGGTGTAGTGAATTATTTAATATAGCTCTTCTAGTCTTAGCCAAGGAGCTCTGGTAGTGTAGTGGTTACGAATCGGGCTGCGAACCGCAAGATCAGCAGTTCAAAACTACCAGTCGCTCCACAGGAGAAAGATGAGGCTTTCTGCTCCCGTAAAGATTTACAGCCTTGGAAACCCTGTTCAGGATCGCTATGGGTTGGAACCGACTCGATGGCACTTAACAACAAGTCTTAGCCTTTGTAACTCCCAACCAATGACTCTCTTCCTAATGGGTCTAGGTAAGAGAAGGTGGGAAAAGATGCTGATAGGATGACATGCTTCATCTGTGGATGTTAGAAAGTTAACTGTGATTGTAAAAGCGTGGAACTCTAAAGAGGGTCTAAACTGAGCCATCGCAGAAACAGGAGAAATAACCAGGTGAGCAGTACATTCTTTGGACCCCTAGATCCCTGCACCCTGAAGCTCCTCAACTAGTCACAGAAAGCTGTGAAACTGGAGGAGCGGAAGAATGAACAACAGCAGGAAAACCAAGAACCAGAGCACCAGACAGACCAGAGGGGTTTCCAGTCCCCACAGCAAGCAAACCTCAGTGACTTTGGACAGGAAGCTTGTTTTTAGAGTGGAGGTTCCTCCACGCATTTAAGTGGGGGAGCCAAGGAGGTACAGTAGAACGCTTTCAGACTGAGGCTTATTAGAGTAATATGTCCTTTGGGCATTTATCAGCAGTTGGCTGCAACAACGGTGCCCTGAGCATTTTCTGATCCTGCATTGTAACTTGTTAACTTTCATAATATACTCTGGGACTGTGAGTATTGTCTTCTGAGTTCTGTGTGGCCATTGCAACGACTTTTCTAACCCAAGAGAGAAGCAAAGAGGGTTGTTAGAAGGAATGGTTGGTGGTCTGTTTTTTTGTGTGTTTTTATTCCCCAGTATCTTTAAATACTTCACTTGTGAGGTAAAATAGGGACCTAGAAGAAGAAATAAAGATTTGTTTGTGTTGTGGATTATAACTATTAGTCTTCAAAAATTTTTCAATGAGAGCCTTCATTTAGATACCATGCAAAGTGCTGGCAGGAAGAAAGTTCCAGGAATTCTAGCCTGTGCCCTGAGGGGAATCCTGATGGATAAGTTTGAGTCACCTGTGGGGACAGCAGCAGGTGATGAGCTGAGGTCAGAACAAATCTAGAAAAGTCATTGCTGATGGATGCTGTGTGTCCACCACACATGGCAAAGTACACATACAGCATTTGAAATGACGTGGTCGGAATCAGTGACGCCCTCATAATCAGTTGTGCTCCATCCAGAAACTAATTTGGCTTTCAAGGGCAACATGGAAGGGGTCAGTGCCACTGAGTCCATTACAGTGGACTTTCAGGTATTAAAGGGTTATGAAAAGATCTGATGAGTTGTAACCGGTCTGTGAAACAAAGTTAGGGACTCCTTCCTCAATTTCTAGGAATAAGGTCTTGATTTGACCTAAATGCAACACTAGGGCCCCAAAGCCATCTGAGTGCCTATGTGGAGACTGAAGTAATCCTGGCAATGGGTCTGGAGGCTGTGCAGCCTCTCAGCTGAATGAAGGAGGGGGTTGCTGTGGACTACATCCCGAGACGAGTAGGACAACCCATTGCCACTGGCATCTCATTGGCTCAAAAATAAAAAGGAAGACAATTTTTTTCTTTTGGCTCTCTGAAAGATCTGAAAGTACAAGGAGGCTTCCAAAAGTTCACAGAAAACTTCCATTATCTTTTTATTCTATTTTTTCCATGAAAAATTTGAAACCCACTCATGCTTTATCATATGACTCAGCTCTCACAGCTTATAAAGAATAAATTAGATGTTTGATGCTGTCAGTTTTGGGAGAGTACAGATCAAATGTCAGAACCGGCAGGTCTAAGGCTCTCTCAACACCTGTTGTTAGCTGCAGCAGGATTTACCCTGACTCATGGCAACCCAATATACAATGGGATTGGGCTGTTTTGATGATGGGGGGGGGAGGGGAAGGGTTTTCACTTGCTGATATTTTGAGTTAGATCATTTCTTCCAAATCTGTCTCAGTCTGGAAACTCCACTTAAGTCTGTTCAGCGTCATAGCAACTCATAAGCCTCCACTGACAGATGGCAGTGGCTTGCTGGTTATATGACCTTATTCATGCAAGGAAAAGAAGTAGTATTTATACAACATCCACATAATTGTGGACACTTGACAAAAGTCAGCATCATCTAAAAGAAGGTCCTGTCTCCGACTCCAGGTGGCCCCATGTGTGTCAGAGTAGAATTGGCCTCCACAGACTTCTCCATAGCTGATTTTTGAGAAGCCAGTAAGTAGACTTTTCTTCTGAGAAGCCTCAGGTGGACTAGAACATCTAGCCTCTGGTTTGCGCCATCCAGGAACTCTGACAACTGTAAAGCGCTATACTCGTGTATGCATGTCACTATTACCTGATGATGATGATGAAGGCAGTAAGAAGCTGCTGAGATCAGAATATATTTCCTAATGAAAAGGAGAGCAGCTGGTTCTCTAGAAGCCTCATTGTTGTTGTTGTTAGGTGCCATCGAGTTGGTACCGACCCATAGTGACACAATGCACAGCAGAACGAAACAGTGCTCGATCCTGGGCCAACCTCACTACTGGAACCTCATTAACCTAGCATGTAGTCTTCATTTCTGTGGCACCAAGGGGCCAAGTCCTGTCCCTTGACCTTGGGTAGGACCTGAGAACAACTTCTGCCTGCCCTTATCTTAGAGAAGAGTCTCTCATACTTTAAAATATCCTCTCAGATTTATCCTGAGAGGCTCATCTTTAAATAAGCCATGTGGTTTCTCTGCAGTTTTAAGACTCTGTAATTTAATACAACTATACCTGCAAGGGCGCAGTTCAAGCTCACCAGCTGCTCCTTGCAAACCCTACACAGGGTCGCTATGGGTTAGAATCAACTCGACGGTACTTCACAACAACATACCTGATTGGTGTGGTGCTGTGGGCTAATGCATCAGACTGCAAAGGTGTTTGAACTTCAAGATTGGCGGTTCAAGTGCACCCGCTACTCCTTGGAAGGGTCGCTATGGGTCAGAGTTGACCCGCTACTCCTTGGAAGGGTCACTATGGGTCAGAGTTGACTCGATAGCACTAAACAACAATGTAGCTGACTGCCAGTTTTTTTTAAGGCTGGAAATTGTCCATGGATCTTTTCTCTTCAATGTGGCAAGCTCATACCCTGGGAAGGTGCTTCTTCCTAAGATGTCACATTTCTATGAAGTACATCAGGGGGTCCTGGAAAAGTAGAGATGGTGGCGGTGGCGGTAGTTACATGCTGTGGAATCAGTTCTGACTCATAGTGGCCCTGTACAGGGCTTTCAAGGCTGTGGTCTTTACAGAGGCAGAAAGCCTCGTTTTTCCCCGTGGAGTAGCTGGTAGACTCAGATTGCTGACAAGCCCAACTTGTAACCTACTATGCTACCAGGGCTCCTTTAAAAGAAAAAGAGAGGTCTTAATTAGGGGGGCAATTCCTTAAAAAAATTTTTCCTGGTTCTGAGGAGAATCAGAGCCTGAGAGAAACTTAGCATAAGTGTGAAAAAAAGTTAGGGACATAAAATATTCAACAACTCTTCCTCACATCCCAAACACTCCAGTTCCAAAGACTTCAGCTGACCTGATGTTGTTGCAGGTAAATTTCACTGTATCCCCTTTGCTGAAAGTCCTCACCCTCTTCTCAATTGTTGCAATGGCTGTGAATGGGGCTTTGTTAAAGAGAAGTATCTGCCACGATTGGTCCCACTGTAAGGATTTTGTCATTGTTAAGTGCTGTCTAGTCGGTTACAATTCATAATGACTCCAGACAGGGGTTCCAAAGAGCCGTTGACTTTGGATAGCTGACCTTGAGGTCAGTACACCAGTACTTATCCTACAGCATATCTCTCAAAGTATTAGCCACAGACCTACTCCGTCAGTGACGTGTTAGTGTTGTTGAGTCAGCCGCAGGATTTGAACTGACTACTTTCTGGTTAGTAGTTCAGTGCTTATTCTACAGTGCCATACCAGGACTCCTACCTCAGTGCTAGACACAAGCCAGATTTCCAAGTCCCACCACAGATTACTGAAAGAGAATCTCAGATATCAACAATATACAATTCTAAAATTGACCTACACCTGGATGCAATAGCTCCAAAGAGGGAACAAATCTTTACAACAAGGATCATTCCCATCCCCTCCATACACAGAGTAGACAGGGATGGGCAACTTTGACTTACAAGCTTTCAAGAGGGAACCCAGATCCAGAGGAAGGTAGAATCTCCACTGAGCAGTATTCAATCTGTCTAGGCGGGGCTGATGAAAGGAAATGTGGATAGGTCTCTTGTGATACAACAGTGAATAATTGTTATCAGTAATGATTGTTAGGGTTGGAAATGGAAAGGCAGATGTTTTGTAGCAAGTAGGGGAGTGACTGACTTTGCAGTCTAGGAGCAGAGGTCCCTGGGACTATCAACGGAGAAGAGTGGGGAGCGGGGCCCTACCCAGAGAAACAGTGATGCCAGAGAGGGAGGTAGAGATGGTGATGTGGAGAAATGGAGTAACTGGGGACTTCAGAGCCAGGCGGGGAGAGGGGCTGTGTGCTGAGGATTGGGGGGAGAGGGAGGAGGGCAGGCTTGCAGGTTGGTTGATGATGCATGGAGGAGAGTGCAACCATGGCAATGAAACGATATACAATAGGATGAATGTAAAACTAATGTTCTTCCATGTAAACTATCACATAATTCACAATAAAACATTTTAAAACAAAACAAAACAATATACAATTCTAGAAAATTCCCAAGAGATTCCTACAACACTGAAGTTTGAAGCTAGAGAAGGCAAAGTCAAATATTGTAACAAAATGTGCAATGACCTGGAGTTAGAAAACCAAAAGGGAAGAATAGTTTTCTGTTTTGCATAGAATCGCTATGAGTCAGTGCCAACTTGATGGCAGCTAACAACAACAAAGTTTGAAAACCACTGACGTAAGAAATGATGAAAGCTTACTTCTGGTTAAATTATCTAATTCTCAGTATGCCCTGGTTGCTAGAGTACTTATAAAATATATTAAAATTATATGCACTGGACCACAAGGGCAGTTTGAACTGAAAGGATGGTGGTTCAGGCTCATCAGCTGCTCCTCAGAAACCCTATACAACGTTGCTGAGGAGCTGACTTAATGGCACTTAACAACAAGTTAAACAAAACTAAAGCAAATGGGCCACCACTCTTCTCTGGTGGAAGAAATATAGAGTCACTGTACCAAAAAGAAATAGTTGATGTTCAACCATTTCAAGGTAGCATATGGTCAAGACCCAATGATACTGAAGGAATTAATCCAAGGTACACTAAAGGCATTGGCAAAGAATAAGGTGCCGGGAACTGATGGAATGCAAATCACAATCTTTCAACAAACTGATGCAGCACTGGAGGCGCTCACTCATCTATCCCAAGAAATTAGAAAGGCATCTACCTGTCCAACCGACTGGAAGAGATTCATATTTATGCCCATTACAAAGAGAAGCAACCCAACAGAAGGTGAAAATCATTGGATAGCATCATTAATATCACATGCAAGTAAAATTTTGCCAAAGATAATTTTAAAAATGGTTTAAACAGTACACTAATAAAGAACAAACCAGACTCAGATGAGGACATGGAATGAGATATATCATTGCTGACATCAGATGGATCTTGGCTGAAAGCAGCAAATACCAGAAAAATGGTTACTTGTCCTTTATTGACTACACATAGGCTTTTGATTGTGTGGATCATGACAAACTATGGACAACATTATGGAGAATGAGTATTCCAGACCACTTAATTGTACTCATGAGAAACCTGTATGTAGACCAAAAGGCAGTTGTTCAAACACAACAAGGAAACATTGAATTGTTTAAAATTAAGAAAGGTGTGCACCAGTGTTGTATTCTTCCACCATACTTATTCAATCTGTATGCTGAGCACATAATCTGAGAAGATGCATTACATTAAGAAGAATGTAGCATCAGGATTGGAGGAAGACTCATTAACAACCTGCAACATGCAGATGATACAACCTTGCTTGCTGGAAGTGAAGAAGACTTAAATACTTACTGATGATGATCAAAGACTACAGGTTTTGGTATGGTTTGCACCTCAACGTAAGAAAGACAAAAGTGCTCATAATTGGGCCAATAAATAGCATAATGATAAATGGAGAAAAGATTGAAGTTGTCAAAAAGTTCACTTTGCTCATATCAACCATTAACATTCATGGAAACAGCAGTCAAGAAATCAAATGACAGATTGCATTAGGCAAATCTGCTGCACAAGACCTCTTTGGGTGTACAAGAGTACAGATGTCAGGTTGAGTACTCTAGTGTGCCTGACCCATTATTTATTTGTTCAATTTTCGTGTGCATATGTGAAAATACCATGCTATTTTCAATAACCTCATACGCAAGTGAAAGTTGAATAAAAAGACCACAGAAGAACTGATGCGTTTTAGGTATGGTTTTGGAGGAGAATGTTAAAATTACCATGGACTGCCAAAAGAACAAACAAATCTCTGTTGGAAATAATGGCCAGAATGCTCCTTATAAGCCAGAATGGCCAGATTTCATCTTTCATACTTGGGACATATTATAAAGAGGAACCAGTCCCTGGACAAGGACATTAAGTTTAGTAAAGTAGAGGGTCAAAGGGAAAAAGAGAAAGACCCCCAATGGGATGAAATGACACAGCGGCATCAGAAACGGGCTTAAGCATAGCAACAATTGTGAGGTTGGCACAGGATCAGCCAGTGTTTGGTTCTGTTGTGCATAGGGTCACTGTAAGTGGGTACCTATTTGATGGCACTTAACAACAACAACAACAACCAGTAAATGAGATCCAAAGATTTAAAGAATAACATTTGGAAAATTAAGGTTGAAACCAGAATATTGTAAGTGGATAGTTTATGACTCAACAGCTAGAGCTAACTTCTTAAGTAAGGTTTGGAAACTACAAAGCAAAGGGGAAAAAGTTGGCATTTTTCTGGTCCATGAAGGACACTACAGAAAAGGTTGAACTGTCAAACGGATATGGGACTTGCAATTCTTTTAAAATATTAAGAGATAAATGCTTAGAATACATAAGCAATGTCTGCAAATCAACCAGAAATTTTACAAATCTAAGAAGAGTTATAGATAAAAAATTCACAGCAGTCTCAATGACTAACAAGTGATGTTTGAATTCAATTATTTGCAAAAAAAAATTTTTTTAATGCAGATTTTGACTTATAATGAGTTACTTCTTTATACTCATCTGAATGGCAAATAGAACAGTGTATACTAGTAACTACTGGCAATGATAAGCGTGACCTAGGAACCCTCAAGAGTAACCATGGATGGATGGCTTCACCCAGTCCAACTACTCCATCAAGCAATTTGACAGTACTTACTAAATGGAAGTATGCCCATACACTATGAGTCACTAATCCCATTTCTGGATACAAAGTCTAGAGAAATTAACACAAAAACAACTGTAAAAATTAATCTTGAGAAATGATGTACATAAAATGAAATAAAATTCACGTATTTTAAGCAGATCCTTTAATAACCACCCTCTCCCCATTTTTCTTTCTCTTTGGTAACCTCTAGTCATCTTTTGTCTCAGTGGATATACCTATTTTAGATATTTCACAAGAATGGGATCACACAATATTTATTCTTTGTGCATGGCTTATTTTACTTACCATAAGGTTTTCAAGGTTCATACATGTGGCATCGAGTCATGTAGCAGAACCTCATTTCCCTTTACAGCTGAGTAGTACTACTGAATTGTGCATGGGGTGGTGGTGGTGGTGGTGGTTATGTGCCATGGAGTCAGTTCTGACTCATACTTACCCTGTATAGGGTTTCCAAGGCTATAAATCTTTATGGGAGCAGAAAGCCTCTTCTTTCTCCCATGGAACTGCTGATAGTTGCGAACTGCTGACCTTGATACATACCACAATTTGTTTATCCATTTATTTTCTGATGGACACTAGGTTTAACTCCACCTTTTAGATATTGTGAATATGCTTCAATGAACACGATTTTGACTCTTTGGGACATATACCTAAGAGCGGAATTTTATGATCACATGGTATTTCTGTTTAACTTTTTCAGAAAGCGCCTGTTTTCCACCATGGCTGCACCATTTTACATTCCTACCAACAATAGACTCGGGCTCTAATTTCTCCATATATCCACCAGCACCTATTTTCCTAGAGAAATTCTTAAACAGGCCCAGGTACTAGTATATTCACTGTGTTATCATTTGTGATAGATAGCTGGGAGATAGAGGCCAAGCAAACGCCCATCACTAGAAGAATGGATGCTAAAATGGGTACTGCACACTCTGGAAACTGCCCGTTTCCGTGTTATGAATGTTTCCTTGCAAACAACTCCTTTATGCAAATAACTCCTTAAACAACTTGAAGCCAGTTGTGTCATGACTGATAAAAACAAAGCAGGCACAACTCATCCTTTGTGATTGGTTATAGTAACAAGAACAGGACCAACCTACAGGTTGAAGCCAGCATGGGAAACTCAGGAGCGGTAAGATGAGCTCTTTCAGGAGTCTGATGTGTGAGAGTGGATTATTGGCCGGACTGTGGAAAGTCAAGTCTCACATAGTCACAGCAGTGCTGTCAGCTGCCATCACTGCAGGTTGAGTCCAGCAGGAAGTCAGATCAGCCTGCGCTAAGGGTTCTGGGGTTATTGATACTTCAGCTGGAGCCTCAGCATGGAAAAGGCAGCCCTTCCTCTTCATTCTATCAGTGTGCAGGTGAGCATCTTTGGCGCACCGGGCCTATGCTAGGCACTCAAAGGGACACAAGAAAGATGTAGACCTTGCCCCTGGGGAGAAGACAACCTAGGTGTCACTGTGTCATCTACTATGTGACAGTCATTAATCAACTGCCTACTGAACAAGAAAGCAAAATTTACTGAAAAGGGCTGTTGAAGAGTTTATAGATTTATGAGATGCTTTCTTTGCCTTCAAGGAGCCCTGGTGGCACTAATTTGGGTTAGGCATTGGGCTTCTAACCACAAGGTCAGTGGTTCAAACCCAACAGCTGCTCAGAGAGACAATGATGAGGCTATCTGCTCCGGTAAAGATTTACAGTCTCAGAAACCCTAAACAGGGTCTCAGAGTCAGAATCGGCTCAGCGGCAGCACGTTTTTGGTTTCAGTGCCTTCACTAAGCATCTATAGGTGCATTGTTGTTCTTTTTAAGTACAGTCAAGTTGGATCCGACTTAGTGCAACCTTATATAGGGTTTCTTAGGAGCACCTCGTGGGTTTGAACTGCTGACCTTGGGGTTAGCAGTCCAGTGCTTATTCTACAGCACCATGTCAGGACTCCACAGGGTGCATGTTGTCATTGTTAAGCACCAGTGTTGTCAAGTTAGTTCTGACTCATAGTGATGCTATGTAGGGTTTCCGAGGAGAGGCTAGTGGTTTTGTACCACTAACCTTGTGGCTAGCAGGCCAATGCTTATCCTACAGTGCCACACCAGGGATTCACCGGGTGCACAGAGCTAGATAATTGTAATGTAGGGTCTTCGCTTTATTGTGGCAGAGAAAGAAGATAAGAAAGGTTTAATAAGATCTCAAGAATCAAAGATAAGAAGGCATAGAGAACTGCTCCCAAGTGTGTGGGGATACTGAGGTATTCAGAGAGTCGGTGAAAATGGCATGGCTTTCAGAGATGGATGGGGATTGAATTAAGTGGAAAGAATGATGGGAGACAGTCTAGGCAAAAACAAAGGCTTTTTGAGGGGAAAAGGTCCACTTAGCCGCACTTTTCTTCTTCACTGTCACTGTAGGAGCCCTTCCTTTACTTTCCTTGTTTTCCAACCAGGATCTCATGACAAGCTTGCACATTTCACTTCTGAGTGGAAGAAATGCACCAAAATGCCGGGAAAAGCAGCAGCAGCACCAGAATGATTGTCTTCCCAGGAAGAGGTAATTACAGCCAAATAAGCTCATGGGCACGAGGAGGAAGGAAGGAGAGGGAAGGACCGGCAGTGCCTGTGATGGCGACATGAAGGCCCTCGCATTTCTTCAGCATGTAGCCTACAATTTTCTGATGGCATAAATGATCCGTTTTTCATTAAAGTACAGCTTGACATTATGCACATGGTCCCCAGTGACTGTCAGGTGAGCACAACAGTAACCTCCCAAAACAAAGCCCTCTTCCCAAAAGGTGACAAGATCAGTTTGCTCTCTCAGAAAGCGAGATCATCTTAAAGTAGTCCAGGAGGTGGGTTTGTTCTAGAGCGTTTGAAGAATTAATGATGAACCACAGGTGGAATGAGACAGAGACAAGTTTCAGAAACCTGAGTAGAAATTCTTCATTGGTTTCTTAGAAGGAAGATTTAAGAGAGAAATTTAAACATAAAAGGAAGGCAGGCTCTGTATTATATGTAACAGATCATCATCTCAAGGCAAATGCTTATCTACAAGTTCTATTACTGTCTTGGTTGGAAATGGTTTTGAGGGACACTGACACTGCATCTGAGAGGAGAAGGTCCTAGTACATTAGAATGTGTTTTTACTGACAGATGGGCATAGAAACATATATAACTACATTATTTATGTATTTAACAAGTGACACTACGGTTGCAGCTCATAAATGAATAGGTTTATTCCAAATAAATGTCTTTAAATATGTCTCTATAATCAATGGATGGCTGCCGACATCTCATTGTTGTTGTTGTTAAGAACATCGAGTCAGTTCCAACACATAGTAGTGACCTTGTACAGATTGTCTGGGGAGTGACTGGTGAGCTTGAACAGCTGACTTGGAGTTTAAATCGACTTTGCAGTCCAGCGAATTAACCCCCAGCATCTTGTTGTTGTTGTTAGGTGCCATCAAGTCGGTACTGACCTATAGCAAGCTTATGTACAGCAAAACGAAACACTGCCCGATCCTGGGCCAACCTAACTACGGTTGCCAAACATGAGTCCATTGATACTGCCACTTGGCTAATCCATCTCGTTGGGGGTCTTCCTCTTTTTCTCTGACCCTCCACCTTACCAAACATACCAAACAAAGCATCTTAGGGTGCCTTAGAAAAATACAAAAGATTTTTTGTGCCAACATAAAAAGTGATTTTGAATTCAGTGCTAAATAGTGAATTTTACAAAAACTCAAGTGACATCATCTGAAACCACTGAAGCTTTGCAGTAAGTTTATAGGAATGCTACCCCATATAAAGCAACAGCTTTTAGATGGATCAAGCTTGTTAACGAAGATCAGAAAGACCTCAAAGATAATTTAAGTTAGAGAAATCAACTCAAAAAGTTAGAGTGACTGTTTTTGAGGCTTTCCAATGGGTAACCTTGCAAGATTTTCTTGACAGACACAGGATGATAATGTAGGTTTATTAAGAAGACAATTTAAGAAAACGAAAAGCTGCATTGGTAAGAAGAAGGCCAGGAAAGGCTAAAGAATTTCTTTCCATCAAAACAATGCATACACTCATTTTTTGAAGGTACCTAGGACTATCCTACAAGAAATTTATTGGGAAACCTTATTCCATACAACCTACAGCCTTGATCCTGTGCACCCATTCAGACCTCTTTTTGTTCTCCATACTGAAAGAGCACTCGAAAGAAATGTGATTCGAATCCCTTGAGGATGCCCAAACTGCCATTTTGACATGGTGTAAATCGAAGAGAGCAGAATTCTTCGGGAAGGGTAACAAGAAGCCCCTGTTCAGAAGTATATGATCCTAGAAGAAGGATATGTTGAGAAACAACAGACTGACATTTTGATATTTTTATTTAATAAATATTTTTATGATTTTATAGCAATATTTTTCACTGACCCTCACATATAACTGCCTCATATGTATGTCTGTATATGTGTAAGGATATATATGTACATGTATATAAGGATATATACGTGCATGTAATAATGATATATACATGAACATGTGTATAGTGGTGGTGATGTGCTGTGCAATCAGTTCTGAAACCCTGAATAGGGTTTCTGAGGCTAAAAATCCTTACAAGAGCGGAAAGCCTCATCTTTTTCCTGTGGAACAGCTGGTAGTTTCAAACTGCTGACCTTGAGGTTAGCAGCCTGACTCGTAACCACTACGCTACCAGAATGCGCGCGCATGTGCGCTCTCTCTCTCTCTTTCTCTCTCTCTCTGTGTATGTATGTATGTATGTATGTATGTTGCTGTTGTTAAATGCCATCGAGCTGATTCCCACCAATAGCGACCCTGTATAAGGAGCTCTGGTAGCATAGTGGTTACGAATCGGGCTGCGAACCTTAAGGTCAGCAGTTCAAAACTACCAGCTGCTCTGCAGGAGAAAGATGAGGCGTTCTGCTCCCGTAAAGATTTACAGCCTTGAAAACCCTGTACAGGGTCACTATGGGTCGGAACCGACTCAACGGCACTCAACAACAACAACAACACAGGGTTTCCGGGGAGCAGCTGGTGAGCTTGAACCACTGAACTTGCAGTTCAAACAACTTTGCAGTCTGATGCATTAGCCCACAGCACCATACCAGGACTCCCCATAAATATATATATATATACACACATATATATATATAAAACAATGTATTTACAAGTATCTGAGTCTTTATCATACCCCAGTGTACCTGTTGCAGTGAACTGATTCGGACTCACAGGGACCCTACAGGATAGAGTAGAACTGTCTTGGAGGTTTCCAAAGCTGCAATCTTTACTGAAGCAAGCGGTCACATCTTCTGTGGAGTGACTTTTGGAACTGAACCACTGACCTTTCTGGTTAGCAACTTGATGTTGACTACCCCAGTATACATTCCTGCAAACAATGACTAGGCTCCTTGGACCCCCACTTGTTGACTATTTACTTCAGCTCAGCTTAGGCAATGTCTGTAGCCTGTGCTCTTCAAGAACAGACTCCTGTGTTTTGTTCTCTCATTCTCTCTGCAGGCAGCAAATTCACAGCATTCTGGTCACGGGAAGCACCATTATACCTCACAAATCAATACGGACAACTCTTCAAATTCGATTCTTGAATACAAGTTTGCAGCTAATTCCTGCAAGAATTTCATTATTAACTGGAGTGCAATTTAGATTCTTTGATTGAAATGCCTGCCTGCTACAATTCCCATTTCTCCATTTCAACTAGCTTACCCTACATTTGTTGGAAAATGCATTAGCCTTAAGTTAAAGAAAGGTACCTTTACACACTGGTATGTATGTGAGTACATACCAGAATACAGCAGAATAGTAGTATATGCTAACTTCTCTGTTAACACAGAGTAAAAGGAAAAGTATTAGGTGAATGACAGACACTAGGAGACAGAAACTTAGGGTCAATAGGGTACATATCTAGGGGTTTCTGAATAAATGAAAAAAACTCACATGAAATTCGTATTTTGGTGGTCATGGGTAAAGTATGTTTTATGAAAATTTTAAGCTATTTTTAAGGAAATTTATTTTCTTCCTTCCTAAGTTACTTCACCCTATGAGTGACGATGGGCAATTTAACTATTTCATTTAAAAATGGCAGTTTACACCAGAGATAACTATGGTTCTGATTTCTATCTAGCACCTAAATTCAATTTTGGAGTCCTGGTGTGGTGCTAGAGGATAAACACTGGATTGTTAACCACAAGGTTGGCGGTTCAGGACCACCATCCACTCCTCTGAAACCCTATATACGACTGCTATGAGTTAGAACTGACTCAGTGGCACTTAACAATGGTGGTGGTGGTGGTTATGTGCTGTGGAGTCGGTTCCGACTCATAGCAACCCTGTACGGGGTTTCCGAGGCTGTAAATCTTTATGGGAGCAGAAAGCCTCATCTTTCTTCTGTGGAACAGAATAGCAACAACAAAATTTATTTTACCCATTCTCAAACTTTAAATAAACTGAATCATATAGTACACAAAAAAATCAAAAAATGGCAGTTTAACTATTCCATTTAAAAACGATACCCTTTTCTGTGCATGGAGCTTTGGGAGGGACACAGAAAAGGACAGGGACACCCAATAGCCAGGCTTTTGATGGGATCACTACTACAGGGACAGATCTGTTCCTCACCCTTTCAAGAGCAGGGCATTTGGAAGAGCTACAGTAAATACTTATATTAGGGTTCTCAATTGAATGGAACCCCTTCACCAACCAGTGTGGGGATAATGTATATCAAACAGGTCAGCGTTGGAAAACACTGTGTTTAAATTCTAGTCTCTCTGATATGGTGTTTTCAAGTTTTTGATATGATAGAACAAAGTAAAAGTTCTGTTTGGGGTGATTTACTTTTTGCTGGGAAAAGGAAAAAAAAAGAGAAAGGAGAAGAGTTTTGAAAATAGACTCTTAGCATCTAGAGGGGAAGGGAAAGGACATTAGCACCTTTTCTACTTCTCTTAGAGTCTGAGCAATCAGTTTGTAGAGACTATTTTTCTGATGAAAGTCCACAGGGTACTTTATAAGAAGCACCTTACAATGTACCACATTTCTGACCTACTGAATGTACCTCATCATATAAAGTGCACTTTCTAATCATGCTAACAAATTGCCACAATGACCATTTATAATTTGCTTTCCTTTAGATGGTTTTCTTACTTTTCTCTGTAGTATCTGTATTCCCTTTCACTCCCCTTTGCTGTTAAACTGGTACCAGGTTACCGGCCACCTGCCTTCTCTATAGTTTCCAGATCCCACACACCACCAGGCCCCATTAGGAGAAGCTGGTCCAGAATTCCTGATTATTAATATAATTAACACCTTTTCATTCTTCAACAGGCCAGCAGTCACCTTTCAAGTGCAGCAATTATGGAAATAAGGCAACCAGATGTGTAGTAATTTCATAATAACTACACACCTAAGAAGTACCAGAGGAGGCCCTGAGGTTTTAAACCTGCTTAAGTATGCAGTCATGTTAATTAGGAAGATAACTTGTACTTATGAGGCGCCATCCTGCCCCAGCAACCAAAACTAGTAGCATCAAGACATACAATTAACAGTCACATATAAAGAGTGACAACATTTGGAACACAAGAGAAATCGTTTCAGAAAGGAACGCAGACAGAGGAAACCTTAAGACACGCTGGCATTTCTTTTCTGGTGGAACAGGCTATCCCGGTGAGTCAGAGGTGATGAGGCACAATGGAAGTTGAGAAATCTCCCTTCTTCAAGTCTTTTATAAAGAAGGACTCTACTAATGATTTAGAGAAAGATGTGGCCTGTGAAGGAGACGGAACCTGGGAAGAATGGTGGCCAGGCCACATGCCAGAGCCCTACAGGGTACAAAGTGAGCTTGAGTTTGGGAGGTCAGCCCTAGAGAGGGGAACTGAAGAGGATAAACATAGAGTTCTGCAGTGAAACACAAGGAGCCTTGGTGGTGCAGTGGTTAAGTGTTCAGCAGCTAACTGAAAGGTCATGGGTTGAAACCACTAGTGGCTCCTTTGGGGGGGAAATGTGGCAGTCTGCTTCTGCAAAGATTTATGGGATGGCAGCAGTTCCACTCTGTCCTACAGGATCGCTATGGATCGGAATTGACTTGAGGGCAAGCGGCTAATGGGCAGTGAAGGACAGAAACAATTCCTGCTCACCAGGCGAGTGTGTAAAGAGATGATCTGGATCTAGATACGTGGAGTCCACAGTGATAGGAATTCAAGACGTGGCAGTATGACACCGAAAAACTGTGTGAGAGTCAGCAAGAGAGTCAGATCTGCTTAGTGCATTTCCAGGGGAACAGTGACAAATAAGACAGCTGACAAAAGGGACCAGAGTAGTGGAGGAGCTGGAAAACAGGATGCAGATGGAGGAAGAAAAGAGGCTGTCTAGATGAGGAGAGGCGAGGCTGGCAAAAGAGATGATACGACTACAGGATACGGAGGCACTGAGGGTTGGATTTCAGACCACTTTAACACAGTGAATAGAACAACAGTAAAACGAGTTACTAATTTTTTGGCTTCCCAGTGCCTATAAAAGTTACATTGAGTTAGTGTAGACAGTTTCTGAGGAATGACTGGTGGGTTTGAACCACTGACCTTGTGGTTAGCAGTTCAGTGCTTATCCAAGAGTGCCACACAAATGTGTGTGCTGCAGGATAAGCACTGGACTGCTAGCCCAAAACTCGGCAACGTTCCCCAGAAACACTACACAGGGTTGCTATAAGTCTGAACCAACTCCATGGCACTTAACGACAAACAACAACAACGCAAGGTCCAATCTCCAAGCGGTCTGGGCAGCATTTTGTTCAGCTGTACCTGGGGTTGTTATGAGTCAGGGGCCAACCTGATGGCAGCTAACAACAACAACAACAACACATTAGGAAATAAAAACATGGAAACATATGGGATTATTAAAACATCAGCATCAGAATTAGTTTCCAAGCTTGTATGAGCATGAAGCAGTTTCAGATTATTATCTTATTAATTGGCCTCCCCTCCACAGGCCCAGTGGTTCCTTTCTAGGCAGTTAAACATATTTCTCCCTGAAGCTAAGAGCTGCTTCCTGCCACAGGTTTTATAATCCTGCTGTCCATGAGCTTTCTATATACTTAGTGGACTGGAGTCGATGCCAGAAAGATTAGAATTTGCCAGCACAAGGACACTCTGCATCTCTCCCATGTCTATTTCTTCCTGTTCGTTTCATCAAAGTCCACCAGTTTTTCTTCTCTTTCAAGCTACCTGGGACTGGTTTTGCTTTCCCAAGGAAACTGACAGTACATTAAGTTCTCTCTCTCTCTCTTTTTTTTTTTTAGTTTTAAAATCTGAGGATGGTTGGGAACTTCCCAAAGCTGGTCACTGCTCACTTATCACCCCAATTTCAGACACAGTTTAAACCTTTTGTCATTGCTGTTGTTAAACCCATCAAGAAGATCTGGACTCAGTGCTATACTGTAGAGGGTTTTCGAGAAGGCACTGATGGGTTTGAGTCACAGACCTTATGGTTAATCGTCCCGTGCTTACCCTACAGCACCACACTAAGACCCCAATGCTTACCTAGGCAGCTCTTATACACAAAAGCATAGTTAGGTTAAGCCTAATTACTCTCTGAAGAAGCTCTGGTAGAATAGTGGTCACAAGTCAGGCTGCTAATTTCACAGTAAACAGTTCAAAACTACCAGCGGTTTTGCGGGATAAAGATGAGACTTTCTGCTCTTGATGGCACTTAACTACCACCACCACTCTCCTACTTTTATACAAACTCAATCTAAAAATAAGAGTTCAGAGGCCCCAGGTAAACATGGAAATGCAAGTACAGTAACAAACAATGCTGTAAGAATTTACATCAATAGTTCCTGAGGGTGGCTAGCTCAGAGCCCAGACACAGAATGAGACCTGTTCACACCTAACTCATCTGAAGAACCCTACCTGAAAGACTAAACCAGCACTTTATGGTTCAAAGGCCTTTTATATATCACTCAGGTCTCACAGTGCTAATGCAAAGGTTCAATCTGCAATGGAACAATCTGTTCTGAGTAGACAGAGCTAAGCCTACAGGAGTAGTCTAGCCAAGATCATGGAAGTAGCCTACGATTCTGATTTTTTACAAAAGCAGCTGGCTTCAAGAGTCACAGAGAAACCCTGAGCAGGCCAAAAAGAGGCGGAGGAGAACCAGGAGTGTCCCATCCTGCCCGTCTCTGTAAGGAGTCACGTGAGCTCTGCAGCCTAATTCTGGGCATTACATTTTCCCAGAGACTAAATGGTCTACTCAAGTGAACACATATGTATCTCACAGAGCGGTCTGCTGGACCGCACTCGGCTATTTATTACTGAATGCTCCAATGAACTCTTTCAGCTACAGCCATCTTGCAATTTGAGTGAAAGAAGGGATTTGCCCCCAAGCTGATTTAGGTATCTGTTAGCTCTGGCTTGCAAAAGCAGTCATTAGGGTCTGGAAACTGGTCAGGCAAGATTGACTACCTGGGGGTAGGGAGATTCTTTAGACCAACAACTGAGCAAATGGTACAGTGGGCTCATCGAGAGAGCAGAACTATGTGGGCAAATCAATTCAGACTAGGAATGTGCTCTAAAGCTCTTGACAGTTAATCTACTCCAATTACCCAAAGAAAAAGGAGTGTTCTTGCAGCAGTAATATGTGCCACTGCAGAATAAAATCTTATTGGTGGTGTTGTAGTCTAAGTACTGGACTACTAACCAAAAGGTCAGCAGTTCAAACCCACCAGCCACTCCACAGGAAAAACACGAGGCTTTCTGCTACCGTAAAGATTTGCACCTTTGGAAACCTTATACAGGGTTGCTATGAGTTGGAATCGACCTCATGACAGTTTTGTTGTTGTTTTGTTTGCATAAATATTAATTTATTTGCCTTTAGATCCTTGAGAGAAAATGCTATAATAATAATAAGAAAATGTCTACCTAAGATTATTACCGCACTTTTTATTTTCTATCTATAGTCCCAATTTCAGACTACCAGAAGTGTCATAATGTTATTAAGGATTCTTCAGTTTTTCATTTTATTCCTACTTTTAACTTACATAATTCCTTACTTAACGATTTTGCAGATTCAAACATGGACTTCTTCTCTGACGTCTAGTTTTCTCATCAGTCCCCAAAATATTGGCAGAACTTGCAGAATCACTCAAGCTGCTTGAGGTAAATTTCCTACAACTTTCTGTTCAATTATTTGGATTATTTATTGTGGGCTTCCCAACAATTCAACTAATGACTGTCAATAACTTTGGTGCTCCCATTGTTGTTGTTGCTGTGGTTAGGTGATGTCGAGTTTGTTCTAACTCAGAGCAACCTTAGGCACAACAGGACAGAACACTGCCTGGCTCGGGGCCATCCTTACAGCCTTTGTGATGCTGAAGTCCACTGCTGCCACCACTGTACCAGTTCATCTTGTTGGGGCTCTTGCTCTTATTCTCTGCCCCTCCATTTTACCAAGTATAATATCCTTCTCCAGGGCTAGTCCCTTCTGATAATATGTTCCAAGTATGAGATAAAACATCTCACCATCCTGGCTTCTAAAGCGCATTCTGGCTATACTTCTTCCAACAAGACTTGGTTGTTCTTTTGGCAGTCTATGGTAGTTTTGATATTCTTCTCCAACACTGTAACTCAAAAGAATCAATTCTTCTATAGTCTTCCTTATTCACTGTCCAACTCTCACATGCATATAAGGTCACTGAAAATACCATGGCTTGGGTCAAGCAGATCTTAGTCCTCAAACTGACATCATTGCTCTTTTGAGATACCTGTCAGTCTGTCATACTGTGGTGGCTGGCAAGTTGCTATGATGCTGTAAGCTACGCCACTGGTATTTTAAATACCAAAAGGGTCAACACTATGTTGTTGTTGTCATTAAGTGCTGTCGAGTTGGTTCCGACTCTGTGTAGGGTTTCCAAGGAGTGGGTGGCAAGCTTGTACTGCCGAACTTGTGGTTCAAAATGATTTTGCAGTCCGGCACATTAACCCACAGCACCACACCAGGAGTCCGAGGGTCAACTATAGTGTCCAGGTCTCAGCTGAGCTTCCACACGACGACAGACTAGGAAGAAGGAGAGGCAGGCTACTTCTGAATGTTTCGTCTCTGAAAATGTTATGAATAGCAGTGATGTTCCCTTCTTGTTTTCTCAGGGCCCAGTGAGTCAGTACCAACTCCTAGTGACCCTGTGCTCAACAGGGCACAACACTAAGCCAGCCTCACCACCACTGCTATGTTTGAGCCCACTGCTGTTGCCACTGTGCCAATCCAGGCCCTCCACTTTGCAATGTTACCTTAGTGCATTTTAAAAAGCAAGTGACCAATGAATGTCTAATTATTACGTTGCTGTTGTTAACTGCCGTGGAGTCGGTTCCAACCCATAGTGACGCTGTATAACGTTTCCTAGGAGACGTTGGGGATCTTGAACCACCAACATTGTGGTTCAAATCAACTTAGGTTCACACCAACTTAGCAGTCCAGTGCATTAACCCACAGTGCCACACCAGGACTCCTCTGCTATTATAGAATAACTATATATAAAATCAGAAAAAAACATATCAAAATTATAACCAACGGTTTTCTGGGAATATAATTGTTTTTCAATTTTCAAGCTTTTTATAAAAGTATATATAGCTTTTATAACTCGAGTCTCTTTTTAAAACAACATGTGAACGTACCAGTGTTATAGGAGTAGAAAACCATGATTAAATGGCACTGAGCTCTTGGGTCCTGGTGTGGTGCTGTGGGCTAATGTATTGTACTGCAAAGTTGGCTTAAACCACAAGGTCTGTGGTTCAAACCTGCCAGCTGCTCCTTGGAAACCCTATACAGAGTCACTATGGGTCAGAACCAACTCAGTGGCACACAACAATCAACAACAAGCTATTGGGAGGACACACCTTAGAAGGTCATTAGTCTTTTGAACTGGTGACTGGAGTGCAATCGGGATGGTTCCTCCAGTAAACAGATGCTCTTCAGTCAAGAGAAAACAGCAGAACACAAACCCAAACGCCCACATTTCTATTTCAAAGCTGCTCTGTTCCAGAAAGCATATCTAGGGCCTCATCAACAGGTAAATGCCAACCAAACATTAATGGTTTTAGAATATCCTGGAACCTAGTCAAGTCCAAGCATGAATCACTTGGATTCATTGTAATTAGTGACAGAGTACGACAACAGGGCAGCATTTCAGCTGCCCAGTCTCTCAGGTGTCATTTGGGTTGGAAACTAGAAATCTCAGCTGCACAATGGGCCCACCAGTGCATAAAGCCTTCACTGCTTGGCCTCAAGGGCAAGATAAGCTTCATTTGAGATCCTTTCTTTTAAAAAGTTGGTACCAAGATCGACACCTTCAAATCAACCTTTAAAAATATTTTCTAGCCATCTCATTTGCAATTTCTGACACGATTTTTGTTACCAAGCAAAGCATTATGGACCTAGATCCAGACGGAAGGATGACAATATTGTTGTTGTTGTTAGGTCGATACTGACCCATAGCGACCTTATGCACAGCAGAACGAAACACACACTGCCCAATCCTGGGCCAACCTCACTACTGTTGCCATGCTTGAGTCCATCGATGCTGTCACTTGGCCAATACATCTCGTTGGAGGTCTTCCTCTTTTTCTCTGATCCTTCACCTTACCAAACATGATATCCTTCTCCAGCGACTGGTCCCTCCTAACAACATGTCCATAGTATGAGAGACCAAGTTTGGTCATGTTGGCCTCATATACTTCTGGATAAATGCAAACAACATGACAAAGGATCTTTTCAGGAAAAAAAAAAAAAAAAGAACATCATCTGTAGATCTAGTTCAGATTGTTGTCGTTGTTAAATGCTGGCGAGTCAGTTCTGACCCACAGCGACCTCGTAAAGGGTTTCTGAGGAGTGGCTGGTGGGTTTGAACCACCGACCTTGCAGTTCAAACTGACCTTGCAGTCCAGCACATTACCCTAAAGTACACAGACAAGTGTGACTTGGATATGTTCATAATGTAAATGGGTTGCCAACACAATCTGTGGAAGCTAATGTTATAGCAACAAAGCCAACCTGGTGCACAGACTCAGCACACTTGCAGCACTCACTCATAGAAGGAACGTGTTCCTTTGTAGCTCCCACATACTTGTTTTTGTGAGCGGGAAACTGGTTGTTGTTGCCATTAACTGCCGTCAAATCTGTTCTGACTCAATAATGATCCTGTATAGTGTTTCTCAGGAGTGGCTGGTGGGTTGAACCACCGACCTTTTGATTTACAAACCAGTGCTTATCTTACAGTACCACACCAGGACTCCTGGTATCTTCAATACACATGTACTGCAAACTATTGAAAAATAAGCATTCAGAAGTTGGATAAACTGTTGTAACTGGGAGATCTATAGTGGGCATTGGCTTACACAGTGAAAACTGCTACAGCTAGGTGCCATCAAATTGATATGCATCCCACCCCCTCAATACACAGAGTAGACAGAGATGGGCAACTTGGACATTGGCTACCCAAAATGGGGGGGGCTACAAAGGCAAGAATTGACTGGCTTATAAGCTTTCAAGAGGGAACCTAGAGTCAGGGGGCGTGGAGGAAGGTAGAATCTCCAATCTATCTAGGCGGGGCTGATGAAGGGAAATGTGGATAGGTCTTTTGTGATACAATAGTACATAATTGTTATCAGGAATGCTGATGAGGGTTGGAAATGTAAAGGTAGATGTTCTGTAGCAAGGAGGGGAGTGATTAACCTTGCAGTCTAGGAGCGGAGGTC
>NW_006408642.1:1526624-1548871 GCF_000296735.1 Chrysochloris asiatica
TCATGCCTGAACCTGAATAGACATTAAAAAGTGAGCCACGGGGAGCCATGGTGGTTTGGCAGCTCCTCTTCTCTGTCCCATACTTCTACACTCTCCAAATGAGAGGAAGAACGTTCCCTCACTTAGCTATATACCATTTCACCGATGAAAGCCTTCTGGGTCTTTGAAGCTTACTGCTAAAAGAAAGCTCTTGTCAGCTGGGGACTTTAGACCCAGAGAGGGAGAGGGGCTGTGTGCTAACGACTAACGACTGCGAGACGACAACTGGAGGAGGGGCGGGGGGCTTGTAGGTTGGTTGATGAGGCATGAAGGGGATTGTAAGCACGGCAATGAAATGATATATGATAGGATGAATGTAAAACTAATGTTCTCCCATGTCAATGATCATATAATTCACAATAAAACATTAAAAAAAAAAAAAAAAGAGAGAGCTCTTGGGGATGTGTATATCAATACAGGAATCCTGGTAAGGCACTGTGGGTTAATATGTTGAATTACAAAGTCAGTTAGAATCACAAGGTCTGTAGTTCAAGCTCACCAGCTACTCCTGGGAAACCCTATACAAGGGTCTCTGTGAGTCAGAACTGACTGGACGGTATTTAACAACAACAGCAACAACATACTAACTCAGTCATGCTTTGCTTACTGTCTGTGATATGCTCTACAAACAGGAGGTTATGTGACTTGAATGTTTTGTGAGTGCCATAATGTAGTCTGGTCCAGCTTTTTCTTTAAGTATTTCAAACAACTCAAGAGCTCCCTCTTGCATTTTTGTTAGACTTGTAGCTTTCAGTGGAGGCAATCCTTTAACAGCTTGGAGAGTTTTTTCTTTATCTTTGAGGGTTGTTGTGATTGTCAAGGGCAGCAGGTCTAAATCTAGAGCAATAGCATTCACTAATTTTGTACTATAGTAACCTTTAGTTTCACTTCCAAATCGATACTTTTCCTTTGCCTCTAGCTGCTGTTATTACTAAGCACTGGTCTTGCTGCATTTGGGAGTCAGTGTGGCGCTGTGGGTTAATGCGCCAGACTGCAAATCCATTTGAACTGCAAAGATAGCAGTTCAAGTTCACCAGCTGCTCCTTGGAAACCCTATACAGGGTTGCTATGAGTTGGAACCGACTCGACGGCACTTCACAACAACAATGACAACATTCACTTCATCAGCAACAGCATGCATATCATGGTAATATTTTAGAAAGAAAATTAAAAAGAGAGATACTACTAACACACTCGAGACACGCAATATACAAAATAGGTCACTGCCACCTACGAGTGGAAGCATACACTGTTACACAGTAAACTTCCTAAATAGAAATTACAATACAGTACACACAACCCAGTAACACAGGTCTTTTATTAAGACTCTCAAGACATACGTATTAGAGGTTATACATATAAGGTACCACCACACACCACGCAGCAATCGCTCTGTCTACAAAATGTATGAGACATGTGTGTTGCACGTGGGAAGCTGTTGCATTCACTATGTCTTGTTCTCTGAATGGAATTCCTGAACTCTATTATGACCTCATGGGACCATGGATGTGTATGTACTTGGACACTGCCAAACGGACCTTATGTGGCATGTAGCTGAGTAAGAACGCATTTGCATGTTTAAGGAAAGAAATTAACTACGTGGGGGGAAGAATCATACTTCATTATGCTTTAGTCCAGCCTTTAAAGGCGCAGAGGCAAAGAAGACTTAGACAAAGGAGAAAGGATGAGGTGAACACGACAGAAACTGCTCTGATTTGTCAGGAATGGAAGAGAAAAAGGGACGGCCAAAATGATAGTCCATTTCTCAAGAACAGAGAATTTAAGGAAGGATGAAATTTATAGAGTTGAGGGTAAAAGGTTAACAAGGGAAAATTGATATATGCACAGAACTGATGGTGGTTAAAACATGAAAGTTACATAAATAAAAGACAAAAAATTTTACAATCTTAATTGATTTTAAAAAGTGTTTTTAACAATAGCACATGATTCCTTATTTGTAATAGTGTTCTTTTCAAGGCAAGTAGAACAGAAAAAAATTAAGTCATAAAACAACAGTCTTAATTAAATATTCTAATTAAGAGAGGGGTATGAAATTAACTTAATGCATGTTAGGGTAGGCACAGGTCATCTGAAGCTAGTTAACAGTAACAACAACACCTTAATAAAGTTAACAGAATTATTGTTAGCAATAACAACTTATGAAAGATGCAAAAATCATATGAGGGGGCTTCAAAAAGTTCAGGGAAAAAAATTCCATAATCTTTTATTTCCATTTCTCCATGAACTTTTTGAAGCCCCCTCATTATTTTAAGACATGCAATTTGAAGAATGATGGAAAGAATCATCAGCAACACTGGATTTTTATTCATCTTTATTTTCATTTATTTAACAAATTCTTTAAAATTTAGATAAGGATAGCTCCATTTTCATATGATCAAATTTAATAGGGTTGGAAATTACTAAAATATATTTTTGTTGTTGTTAACGACCATTGAGTTAGTTCTGACTCACAGCAGCCCTGTATAGGGTTTATAAGGAGAAGGAAGTGGTTTTGAACTGCTGCCCTTGTGGTTTGCACTGGTCTGCTATCCACAAGGTCAGTAGTTCAAACCCACCAGCCACCCCTTGGGAGAAAGATGAGGCTTTCTGCTGCTGTAAATATTTAACCTTAGAAATCCTATGCAGGGTCTCTAAGAGTCAGAACTGACTTGACAACACCTAACAAAACAACGTGACTCCATGTAGCGATGGGTCCTCCCATAATAATAGTAAGACTTGTCGGAGAATGTAACAGAAAATGATGATGGGAGAACTTTAAGCCACTTCTGAAACACACTCCTCTCCACTGCTCCTGGGGTTCA
This sequence comes from Chrysochloris asiatica, assembly GCF_000296735.1. NCBI lineage: Eukaryota > Metazoa > Chordata > Mammalia > Afrosoricida > Chrysochloridae > Chrysochloris > Chrysochloris asiatica. The sequence goes on from NW_006408642.1 coordinate 1,529,486, forward strand.
GTTTTGGCTCAAAAAAAGTGTGACAGAGGAGTGTTTGATGGGACTCTCTGTTCATTGCAGTATAACAGATCACCGTTATATGGTCTTTTTTTTGCCATGGTCTGATAACTCTCACCAAACTACTGGGTTGTTGTTAAGTGCCGTCGAGTCGATTCCAACCCATAGCGACCCTGTTTAGGGTTTCCAAGGAGCAGCTGGTGAGCTTGAACCACCGACCTTGCAGTTCAAATGACTCTGTAGTCTGATGCATTAGCCCACAGCGCCACATAAGGTGCTTGTGGTCCACCAAGGGGACTGGATAGTTACCTAATAACATAAATTAGTGGTATGGCATCCTTGTGGGGATAGGGCTATCCAAATAAGGTATATGGAATGCTATAGGCTTAATACGATCTGAAAGGTGGAAAGGGAAGGCATCATTACCATCAAGACAGAAGAGTGCAGTGTGTCCTTTTGATCCAAGGTGCCTACGCTGAGAAGTAGATGAAGGTGTGAGATGGCAACAATTGGTAGCAGAGAACCTCCAGTAGCAAAACCAGAAGATGGGCAGAAGATGGTGCACTGAACTTCCCAGCCCACTGAGTGAGCGAGCTGAGTTTCTTAGGGTAGGAAGCTTGCAGGTGGAGTGGTGAACCTCTGGGCTTTTATTAATGGAGTTAAAGAGCTTTGTGACACTGTGGTTCAGTGAATTCACTTAGTATGTCTCTTCTAGTTATGGTCTTCATGGCTCCCGACAAATGACTGAGTGCATGCACACCAATAGGGTGTATAGGACTGTAACATTGGGATTAGTTAGTTTTGCTATTCTTCTGGATATAAGACGTCACCTCACAAGCAAGAACAGATGATCTCAGTTTCATCAAGAAAAATGAGCCACGAGCAGAGCACGAGAACCCTATCTGGAAAAGTGGTGGCATGGAGAGAGAGAGGCCTAGGGGCCAAACGACTAAGAGGTCAAAGACATCGTTTTTGTCTTTGACCTTTCTCCAACTTGAACAGTGTGGAAGCGTAGGCAGAGAAGAGGACTCGCCAAGCCAACTTAGAGTATGGCTCCCCACAGCTACAGGAAGCATGCCCTTAGTACAGCAGAGAAGAGCAAGTCCTGACTGAAAAACAGTCACTGCTGAATTGTACCCCGTTCCCTTCCTTAGTAACCCTTATGAGTTCTGTGCGGCACTGCAACACATTATTGAACCCAGCAGAGAAGTTAAGGATGCTGTGGGAAGGGCAGTTGGTGTCAGAAGAGAATAAAGAAGGCTGAAAGGTGGAGGCATGGTTCAAGCCTGTCTCAGACAGATTGAGTTTAATTCTCCTATTCCTCTCTCCCCCTTGTGAAGCCCCAGGAAGTTAGATATGGCCTCCTTGCCATTTTTGGCTAACACTGATCTCAGCAGGGCAAAGGCTGGCCCAAGAAGCTCCAAGGACCAACGGCCACAGAGCAGCCTGCCTGTGGGCACAGCCAAGGAGCTGTCCTGACTAAAAAACTGTATCCGGAGTCTGCGTTGATTGTGAATTACACCTTGTGTTTGGTTCTGTTGTTAAATGTCACTGAGTAGGTTCTAACTCATAGCAACCCTGTCTAAGGTTTCTGTTGCTTTAAATCTTTGCAGGAGCAGAAAGCCTCACCTTTCTCCTACAAAGTGGTTGGTGGGCTCAAATTGCCACTCATGTGGTTTGTAGTCCAGTGCTTATCCTATGGAGACACTGCAACCTCCATCATAAACACCAGAATCATGAGTGTTGTATGAAAGTTCTGTGTGGCCATGGCAAAGGATTGCTGGACCTAGTAGAGGAGTGCCATGCACAGGACATTCGGTATAGGATTGCTGGAAAGGTTGCAGAGAGGAGGTATGTTTGACCCTCCATTCATGAAATCAGCCTCGGGTTGTTTATGCTAATAATGATTCTTTCTCCTTCCCTTTGTGAAGTTAGATGAGGAAATCGGAAGCAGGTGCTACACCATTTTTACAGTTCATGCTTTAAAAACAACAACAACAACAACAACATGTGTCATCCCCTGTAGGCAAGTCCTGAAGTCTCCAGGTCCTCACCAACTCCAGGGAGAAGAAACTGGCGCATTTGAGGTTTAAGGAGAAAATCGGCTATACAGGCAAGCACGGGGCTAGTTCAAAGGCTACAAAGACAAACTATATCTGAAGCTCCACTATTTTACCCCAAAGCCCACTCTTGCTCCCTTTACAATGCCCATGGTTTTTGTCCCTTGTTTGGCCATACCGACTACTTCAGGCACTTACAGAGCCTCACTTTGAAGTGGGGCAATATATCCGGCCTCATAGGCAACAGGTCTGCAGTCAGACTGGGAGGCCATGGCCACCAGGTGTTCTGTATCTGGAACATGTAGGAGGCACTGGAAAGGAAGTACTGATGAGAAGCCCCATGTCGGTAATGTGCTGGGGCATTGTGGGGATGCTGCAGCTCTAAAGAGTTTCATTAAGGATGATGAGGAGTGCTTTATAGGCCACAAAACTTTTTTCCAGTGTCATCTCGATTCTCACAACATTCCTTCTACTTGAGTGTTAGTCCTATTTTCTAGTCAGGAAACACAGCTCAGGAGGACACAATGCACCAACAGCAAATCCTGGCCTCAAATGCAGGTCTTATGACTCAAAACTTGTATTCTTCCGATCATGATGATTCCATTTTATGTTGGATTTTACATTTTTAGGCTACAAAAATGTTACTATATAGTCTATACTTATTAGACGTATTTAGAAATAAACAGCTTGGAAGCTTTGGTGAATTAAACTTGATTTTGGCAGACTCCTTTGAAGGGGTGGGGGTGGGGGGAGTATTCTGTCATCTCCTCCTTTCATGGCAGCTGTGGTTCTGCAGCGTGGTATAGTGTGGGGAGAGGGGAAAGAGCTGGTACCTGCAGGACACAACCACATCTGCTGGCATGGGAAACACAAGTATGCATTAACACCCTCCCCACCCCCACCCCCACACACAATCACACATGCACAGAGAATTCTGAAGGTCCAGAATACACCTCCACTGCCATCCCTACCAACTAACATGACACCTATTCCCAGTTTATAATGTGCCCTTGCACAATGTGCTGAGGTGCTGCCATCCTCATTTCAGAACCGTTCTGTGGCAGAACCAGCCTCAACCCGAGACAGGGAATCCAGCTCTGGCTACTATTCCGCTGTATGGGCCCTAAACTCAGCCCTCTGTGCTTTCTTTCCACCTTCTAAAAACTTCAGATTCGCTGGCAGCTCGGACCATGGCAGTCTGTAAAGAAGTTCTACAATTAGGGGACAGGCTGCCATCTGTGGGAGAGAAGCTGTGGTGAGCCACAAGGAGAAGGGAGGCTTCCCACAGAGCCTCATTGCTGAAACCCACAGGGAAAGATGATGAGAGAGCTAATCAAGTTCTCAGAGGCCCAAACCCTCTTCTCTCAAAGGCAGAGAGGTTTCTCAAATGGAACAAAGTAATTTCTTTGCCAAGAGAGCTTTTATGTTCACCTTCAAAATAGCACTACTGCTTTGCTGTGAGAGCCTTTCAGAGAAACGCCTTCTTTGAAAAGTAGGAAGTAAATAAGAAGAGAAAGTGTCTGAGGCTCCAATTTCTCTCCACTAGGATCTGAGTGTGTTGACCTCAGGGTACCTGGTGCCTGGAATTCCAGCCTCCCTTCCCCTGTCTGTGTCACAGGTATGGACGGACGGGAGGACTGTAGAGATGCAGGCAGGCCTGCTGGGAGCGATCACTGTGGCTTACAGATCAACCTCTGAAAGTTCTGGCCGTGATAAAGCAGGGCTCATTACAGCCGTCAGACAGGTTTCATAGAGAATTCTCAGATAACGAAAAAACCATTTCTGGATGACATGGATGCATAATGAGTCACTCGACTTGCCCACGAGTAGCTTACGTGATCTGAACACCTTCCCCACTGCCTAGCTACAGATTCCCTCCACTGAACACCTCACTCTGCTTCACAACTAAAGGGAACTGTTGAAATGCCAGTGGGGTCTGATGGAATAAAAACTATGATAAAGTCCTATTTAGCCTTGGTATCATTTCTATCAGCTCTCTAGGGCCTCAGGAGGACCCCAAGGAAGAGATTCAGCACATTGACGGGAAGCATGGGGTGGCAAGGAACGGCAGCAGTGGGCAGGACTCGGGGGAGTTCATGAGGTGGTGGCCACTACTGGTGGTCTACCAAATCCCCTTAGGCCTCATTTATAGTATCTGTGCTCCTCAGCCTGCATCTGTGACTCCTTGGAAGACTGGCCTGAGGCAACTGGAGCCACGCTGCACATGTGTCCAGATAGCTACAGGTACTTGGGGATTTATGTCTCATGAGGGACCAACTGGAGCACAAGTATGAAAATTCAGCCTTCTGGTCTTATCTTGGGGACAGAATCTAGGAAATCTGTGAGAGCGGGCTGAAGCCACCTTCCACAGGACTCTGCCTGTAGTCATCCTTTATCTGACTTCCTCCTCTTCTCTGTCCTGCTTCCTCCACTCCCTACGGGTCTCTGTTGGAAGCAGTTCCTCAATAAACCGTTTGTACACCGAATTCTGAAGGAGCTCTGGTAGCGTAGTGGTTACGAGTTGGGCTGCTAATCATACAGTCAGCAGTTTGAAACTACCAGTGGTTCCACAGGAGAAAGACGAATCTTTCTGCTCCTGTAAAGATTTACAGCCTCGGAAACCCTATACGGGGTCGCTGTGAGTCAGAATCACGGCACATCACCACCACCACCCACATCCTGACCACAGGGTCTGCTTCAGAAAGACAGAGTTCCTGACTGGTAAAGACTAGGTGGGCCGGCACTCTTCTGATGAGGTCGGGAGAAGACCAACTGTGTGCACGTTTCCATTTTTACTTTGGCACCAGCCTTCTAGAATTGCATCTCCATACAAGGAGAAGAAAACCAAGTCTTTCTGAACACAACAGCTTTACTTACTAAAGTATTTAATCATATTCACAGGTAAAGACACAACTATTGCTAGTACCTAACACTTTTAGGCAGTACGGGTGGTAACGGCTGCTGCTTTTCTCAACAGTGATTAATATTATTTGCATAAATTTATAGTACACTTATCCAAAAAAATGAAAGTACCCACCTAAGCAGTGCATGAAAATCAGCATAATATTAACCAAAAGAGGAAATTAAAAAGGAAAATGTCACTGGAAATTTTAGCTTATCAATCTTCATTCTTCCCCCGTAACAATTTCGCTCCTGCTTATGTCACATTTGCATAATTAAATTGCTGGGAGCATGTGTTTTAATTTGGATGGAAAGTATATATTATTTCTACTATGTGGAAATTATTTGATGTTCGATTGAGTTTTTAATGCTAACTCTTCAAATTACTAAAGACAGAAATTGGTTCTTTCTCTGCTATTTTTCCCCCAGGAGTTCAGATACTGTTAGAAGGTTACAAGTACAGAAGTTATGGCCAAACTAGTGCAAACAGTTCCAGGTCCTCAGAATGGGGTGTGGTGCGCGGAAAACAACAAAGGTCTTATTTTGGCTTTGACATGAATTGGTCTTTGACCTTTGGTGGGGGACATTCCTTTCTCTTCCTTATTCACTCAGTCAAGAAGTATCTATAGATACCTTCTCTGGGCCAAAACAGGATTAACTGCACTGTCTGATACAGTTACTTTGATGACTAAGGTGCACCTGACCCAAACTATGGTCTTCTCAATTGCATTATTGTTGTTGTTAAGTGCCATCGAGTCGGTTCCGACCCATAGCGACTCTGAACAGGGTTTCCGAGGCCGTAAATCTTTACAGGAGCAGAAAGCCTCATCTTTCTCCTGTGGAGCAGCTGGTAGTTTCGAACTGCTGACCTTGCGGTTTGTAGCCCAATTCGTAACAACTACGCTACCAGAACTCCAAAAGGCAGGCAACTGGGGTGGAGCAGGGGACAGAAAAATAAAACATTCCAACTGTGGTCTAGTGAAGAATACTGAATATACTGTGGACTGCCAGGAGGACAAACAGATCAATTTTAGAAGAAAATACATCTAGAATGCTCTATAAAAGCAAAGGTGGTGAGACTTTGGCTCAAGTACTTTGGACATGTGATCAGGAAAGACCAATCGCTAGAAGATGAGAGCATGTTTGGTAAAGATCAGTGAAAATGAAGGCACTCTTCTATGACACAGACTGATACAACAGGCTCACACATACCAATGACCCTGAAGATGACACAGAAGCAGACAAGGTTTTGTTGTTATATACAAGGTTGCTGTGAATCAGAACCAACTTCACAGCAACTAACAACCACCACCACATGCAGTGATTTAAATTTAATTATAAATTAATTAAAATTAAATAAAATGCAAATCAGTACTTTAGTTGAACTAGACACATTTAAAATGCTCAATAACCACTTGTGGCTAGTGGCTACTATATTAGCAATGTGGTACCATGAATTTATTTGATAATGGATTTTCTAGCCAATGTATTATTAATTCCCAACAAATGATAGATTCATTCAAATAGGGTGTGCAGGACTCTAATGCTAGCATTGCTTAGTTTCAGTATCCCTCTAGGTTTAAAAGGATCCATCTCAGAAGCTGAAACAGTGACACTTCCCAGGTTTTTGATTTGGGGCTTGGCCAGGTAGATTGATTTGGACACGGAGACACTAGTAGATATGACACAGGCATGGGCCTAGAATGCACTTATAGAGTTGGGTTTTGCCTTTTGCACTCTAGAACTGCCATGAGAAGACTTCATCCTGAGTACTCCACTGGTCCTGAAGAATGAGAGACACACGGAGCAGAGCTGAACCCAACTTGAAGGTTGGAGCCAAAGCTAGGCACCAATGACCTGCAATTACATGGCCAGGAAGTACATGTGTTGTTCCTGTATGCCGCACCGGTTTGAGACGACTTGTTACACAGAATTATTGTGGTGGTCAAGGGTCGGGAGCCCGCAAACTGAGAAAACAGAACACTGATTGTATGGCCGCCATGTTTGGTCTCGTAGTCACTCAGGAGACGAAGCACTGATAACATCTCCATGGAGATATTGGGGTCCCACGCTCTCATTTCATTACCTTATAAAGGATAATGCTTGTTCCTCAGAGGAGCACCAAAAATGACTAAATTAATGGCATAACTGTACTTTACCTTTTTCCTCATATGGTTTGAGAAAGCATCTGTAAAATGGTTTCATAATCAGGAAGGCGTTTCCTGAACTAATTACAAACAAATTTTACATTATTAAAAGAGTCAAGGAAACACAAATTACCGCCTGCTTGTGATAACATGTGGATGAAGGCGAGTAAGCTGCCATCTGCCATGATGGTTCAATAACTTTCCCTCCCACTTTTTCAATTCTAGGTCAATGTGAAATACAGAAATACACTGGGAGAGTAAATTAATGAGCTAAGGGTTCAGAGTCAAGCTTTCCAATTTGAGTTTTCACACATGAAAACAGGCAAACCTGCCCAGCTGTATCAGAGATGCATAGCCATGCGCTGCTTTACATCCACAGAAAGGAGATGCAAGCAGAGAGGGAAAGAGCTTAATGCTTCCATCTTGAGTTCTTTTGAGACACATGTTTCGAACAGATTTTCCTTGTCTAAGTTACAATCAAAGTTGATTTAGAGACCTCTAATAATTAGGATGTTGCTACAGTTATTAGAGCTAAAGTCATAAAACACACATACACACATACACAGCTATTGCCTAATAAAAAGTCACATGAGCAAAAGCATAAACCACTGACAAGCTATGGCCTTGTTTTAATTTGAATTCTCCTGAGCTTCCATCATATTGTTACCATACATACTGACAAGCTATGGCCTTGTTTTAATTTGAATTCTCCTGAGCTTCCATCATATTGTTACCATACATAATGAAAAAACCCTTGTGACCTTGGAAGCTTCATGCTAACTATGCTCCACCTACAGACTTGTGAGGAGATTATTGACAGGGAAGCAGGAAATGCAGACTGTGACGGGGCTCACATACGCTCTTCACTTTGGTCTTGGCACAATAGCCTATGTGAAACACACACACAACCAGTAACCTTCTTAAGTAACACTTTAAACAGCTTTATGTTTTTAATCACCTTAAACAGGATTAGATTCACGAATGCTCAAGTTAAATAAGCTTGTTTATTTTTGCATGTCCATATTCTCTGTTAATGCATCGCAGGGACCACGGATATCAGATTAGCTCTAGGCAGCGAGAAGGACTTCTCATCAAAAAAATACTAATGCTGGAATCTACCCCTTTTTCCTTGTGCTAGCAGGAATTACAGGAGGGCTACCCTTGCTGCTTTTCGGTGGTTTTGCACAAGCAAGTCCAGAGCTTCTTCAACCAAGAACACGCTAGGTCCGACCATTTCAAGAGGAAGCAATCTGGGTCCTGTGGGCACATGCGACTGCAGAGAGCAACTGAACCTACCAGCACCCAATCCTGGCAAACTCATCACCTGAAAGACTGTTCCCTTCCCCATCTGTACTCTCATGCTAAGGAGCTGCTTTGAGTGGATTTATGGCCCTGGGTTCACACACTATTTACATGCTTTCTCAAACTGTTCTTTTTCATAGTTTGGTACAAATCTCTCTTCCCCACTAGCTCAACTCATAGCAGTTCCTTTGATTTCTTCTTCTTTTATTCTTCCTCTTTTTCTCTTGTTCCCCTTCCCATCAGATATCTAAGTGTCCTCTATGTATGTCCCATACACTGTGCTAGATGCTAGCAGGACAAAAACCAGATTTCTCGTCAAAATACACACTAGATATAGAAACTCAGTGTAAGAGTGTCACAGAATGCTGCAACGGGGTAAGCACTAGATGTTAACTGATGCTGGTCAGAAAACTCTGTAAGCAGAGACCTGCAGAGAGGGTAGGGATTGGTTAAGGGAAGGAGGTGGACAAGAGGTGGAGCTGAGAGTGAAAAATGCTCCAGGGAGAGAAACAGCTCAAAGAAGAAGAACAGTATGGCCAATTCAAAGAACTCTTAGTGGCCAAAATGGTTGGAGTGTACAGTACGAGGAGGTGGTCCACCTCATAGCAACCCTGTTATAGTGTTTCCGAGGCTGTAAATCTTTACAGGAGCAGAAAGCCTCATCTTTCTCCTGTAGAACCGCTGGTAGTTTCGAACTACTGACCATGACATTAGCAGCCCAACTTGTCACCAGTATGCTACCAGAGCTCCTTACAGTATAAGGAGGGGAGGGCTTTAAACAGGGCAGTAAAGTGCTTTCAGAGTTCCTAGGATGGTCCAACACAGTGGTGCTTTGGAAAACAGGCTTGGTAATATGCTTCTTAAAGGTCAACTTTTGAAAACCCCATTGAATGCAATTCTACTCTGTATACATGGAGTTGCCATGAGTCAGAATCAACTTGACAGCAACTTGCTAGGTACCATCAGGTGGGTACCTACTCACAGTGACCCTGTGCACAACAGGATGAAGCACTGCCCGGTCCTGGGCCAACCTCACAATCACAGCTATGCCTGCGCCCATCACTGCCATCACTGTGCCAATCCATCTCTTCCTCTTTTTCTCTGACCCTCCACTTTACCAAACAGGGTATCCTTCTCCAGTGACTGGTCCCTCCTGACAATATGTCCGAAGTATGAAAGACGAAGTCTGGCCATCTTGGCCTCCAAGAAGCACTCTGGCTATACTTTTTCCAACACAGATCTGTTTGTTCTTTTGGCAGCCCATGGTACTTTTAATATTCTCCTCCAACACCATAACTCAAATGCATCCATTCTTCTACGGTCTTCCTTATTCACTGCCCAGCTTTTGCATGCATTTGAGGTTATTCAAAATACCATGGCTTGGGTCAGGCATACCTTAGTCCTCAAGCTGACATCTTTGCTCTTTAATACTTTAAAAAGGTCTTGCGCAGCAGATTTGCCTAATGTAACCTTACAACCTTACTTGCAACAAATGAAGAGGACTTAAAATACTTAATTGACGTAGATCAAAGACTTCAACCTTTAGTATGAGTTGCACCTCTAAAGAAACAAGATGAAAATCCTTACAAATGGACAAATAAACAAAATCTTTGCTCTTCAACATTTTAAAGGTCTTGTGCATCAAATTGCCTAATGCAATATGTCATTTGATTTCCTGACGTTTGCTTCCATGAGTGTTGATGGTTGATCCAAGCAAAATGAAGTCTTTGACAACTTCAAACTTTTCTCCATTTATATGTTGTTTATTGGTCCAGTGGTGAGGAATTTTGTTTTCTTTACATTGAGATGCAATCCATACCAAAGGCTATGGTCTTTTATCTTCATCAGTAAGTATTCGAAGTCCTCTTTGCTTTCAGCAAGCAAGGTTGTATCATTTGCATATTGCACGTTATTAATGAGTTCCTCCAATCCTGATGACACATTCTTCTGAATATAATCCAGTTTCTTGGATTATTTGTTCAGCATACAGATTGAATAAGTATGGTAAAAGAATGCAACCATGGCTCACACCTTTCCTAATTTTAAACCATTTGGTGTTCCCTTGTTCTGTTCAAACAACTGATTCTTGGTCTGAGTACAGGTTCCTCATGAGCACAGTGAAATGTTCCGGAATACTCATACTTTGCAATGCTTGTCATGATCCACACAATCGAAAGCCTTTGAGTGGTCACTCAAACACAAGCAAACATCTTTCTGGTATTCTCTGCTTTCAGTCAAGATCCATACGACATCAGCAGTGAGACCTCTCATTCCACATCCTTTTCTGAAACTGGCTTGAACCTCTGGAAGTTCTTTGTCAATGTATGCTTGCAGCCATTTTTGTATTTCCTTTAGTAAAACTTTAACTCGCATGGGATATTAATGATATTGTCCTATGATCTCCATATTCTGTTGGGTCATCTCTCTTTGGAATGGGCACAAATACGGATCTCTTCCAGTCACATGCCCAGGTAGTTGTCTTCTAAATTTCTTGGCATAGATGAGTGTGTGCCTCCAGTACCGCATTAGTTTGCTGAAAGATTTTAATTTGTATTCCATCAGTTCCCAGTGCCAAGTTCTTTGTCAGTGTCTTCAGCGCACTAGGACTTCATCCTTCAGGCTCACTGTCTCTTGATCATATTCTATCTCTTGAAATGGTTGAAAACTGACCACAAGTCGAGGCTTGCAATTTTTTCTTCAGTTCTCTGAGCTTGAGAAATGCTAAACATATTCTTCCCTTTTGGTTTTCTAACTCGAGGTCTTTGCAGATTTTGTTACAATATTTGCCTCTGTCTCCTTGAATTGACTATTGAAATTTTCTTTTTTTTGTTTTTGTACCTCCTCACTTCTTCCATTTGCTTTAGCATCTTTACAACGGAGAGCAACTTTCAGAGTCTCTTCTAAAATCCATTTTGGTCTTTTCCTTCTCTCTTGTCTCCCTCAATGACCTTTTGCTTTTTTCCTGTATTATGTTCTTGATATCCCACAACTCTCCTGGTTTTTCATCTTTAGTGTCTAATGCACCAAATCTGCTCTTCAGATGATCTCTAAATTCAGGTGCGATATATTCGAGGTTATATTTTGGCTCTCATGGACTTGTTTTCATTTTATTCAGCTGCAGTCTTAATTTGCATATGAGCAATTGATGGTCTCTTTCATAATCTATCCCTGGCCTTGGTTTGGCTGATGATATGGAGCTTTTCCACCGTCTGTTTTCACAGATGTAGTCAATTTTATTTCTGTGGTGACGTCCATGTGTATAGTCATCTTTTATATTGTTTAAAAAAAAAGTATTTGCAACGATTAAGTCTTTGGTCTTCCAAAATCTATTATGTGATCTCTAGCAAAATTTCTATCACCAAGGCCATATTTTCCAACCACTAATCTTTCCCTTTTGTTTCCAACCTTTGCATTCCAAACGCCAGTAATTATCAATACATCTTGAATGCATGTTTGAACAATTTTAGACTAAAGAAATTGGTAGAATTCTTCAATTTCATTATCACTGGCTTTAGTGGTTGGTGTGTAAATTTGGATAATAGTGACATTAACTGGTCTTCCTTGTAGGTGTCTGGATAGTATCCTATCACAAACAGCGTTGTACCTCATGACAGATCTTGGTACATTCTTTTTGATGATGCATGTGACGCCATTCCTCTTCAATTTGTCATTCCCAGCATAGTAAACCATGTGATTGTTAGATTCAAAATGGCCAATACAGTCCATTTCAGCTCACTAATGCCTAGAATATTGATGTTTATGTATTCCATTTCCTTTTAGACAATTTCCAATTTTCCTAGATTCATACTTCGTACATTGCATGTTCTGATTATTAATGGATGTTTACAGCTATTTCTCTTCATTTTGAGTTGTGCCCCACAAGCAAATGAAGGTTCCAAGGGCTTTACTCCCACGGGCTTTACTCCATTTGTGACATCACAGTCAACTCTACGTTGAGGAGGCAGCTCTACCCCAGTCGCATTTTGAGTGCCTTCCAACCTGAGGGGCTCATCTTACGGCACTATATCTGACAGTATTTCGCTGCTATTCATAAGGTTTTCAGTGAGTAAATATTCGGAAGTAATTCATCAATCCTTTTTCCTAGTCTGTCTTTGTCTAGAAGCTTATCTGAAACTTGTCCACCGTGTGTGACCCTGCTGGTATTTAAAATACTGACAGCATAGCTTTCAGAATCGCAGCAACTCACAAGCCACCACAGTACAACAAACTGACAAGATGAGTGGTGGTGACAGCAACTAAGAATAACAAAATTATAGCTGTTTCACAGGCACTCAAAAATTTTTACTGAGTGAATTATTTGATGGCACTGATAACCCAGGACATGCTTTCTGTGGGACTGGATTTCTCCTCATCTTCTCTAAAGCTTATCACTCACATCTGGGTTATGACTTTCCCTCAATATCTTTATCTTCCCTCAGTATCTGGATATCCAAATCATACTCACGTTCCAAATTCATCTCTAAGAAACCCATCATGACACCTACAACTTACATTTGACTTGTCTCATTAAAGTTTTTAAAGTCTCCTTACGCTTGCCTCAACAGCAATACTAGATTTCCTGTTTGGTACCTCAGTCAGACCCTTTTTTGTAGACTGAAGTCTTTGCTTACGTTCTCTACAGATCAAGTGGGCTAATCCAAACACCTGCCCACTGTCACTACAAGTATCCATATTAGGAGACATGGGATGGCAAGAGGTAAAAGGCAGGTGACAGCCCAAGTGTAGAGGGGGGATGGGAGCTGAATGAGGCCAGAAGAATTCTAACATTTAATTTTTTAGGCTTAATCTATTAACATTTTTCCAAACGTTTAAACTATGTTAATTTTCATGGTGGACTCCTTTTCATAATAATAGGATAATGAAAGGAAAAAGTACCTTTTTTTTTTTTTTAGGATTGTGGGAAATATGTCTGAAATAATAGAAATCAGAAAAGATGACAACAATTTGTCCTTGGTCCCTTCCCTTTTCAAGTAAGTCATTTAAAAATTACTTTCAAGTATTTTTACCTGTACCGCTTGTGGCACTGTGGGCTAATGCACTTGACTGCAAGGTTGGCAGTTCAAGTTCACTAGCTGTTCCTCGGAAACTCTATACAGGGTCGCTATGAGTCAGAACCAGCTCAATGGCACTTAGCAACAACCTAACAAAAGAGTGCGCATTAACCACTTGTGGTCTTGGCTGCATATAGACTTGGTGGTTTTCTGATGCACAAAAAGCCTTTCTAACAGCTTAAAGACAACTTACAGTACATAAGTCACTATGCAGCATTCATGTTAAAAACATTCCAGTTACAGTTCTCAGTCACTGGAATCCCCCCTTTTCAGCCACAGCAACAGATATCTAGGGAAACCAGACCACCACCCAACAACACAGGACTCACAAGCCAAGATTGATACTCTCTCTCAATATGAGAGGCGGTGAATTTGTCTCCTCCCGGTCACCGCCACCCTAGCTGCGTGAACATGTGCCAGCTTTCACGTTCATCCCAACCATCAATTCAGTTCAAAATTACACACGTGCCCAAGTAGGCTTCATCGTGCAAACTGTTTTTAAGTCTTTAGCAGGCAAAATGTCTCTTTATTTTAGACCACATAATAAAATTAAGACATCTTCTTTTGAATATTTCCAGTATAGATCTCACAGACTATTTCTGTTGTTAAGTGCAAATGAGTCACTTCTGACTCATAGTGACCCTGTGCAGGGTCTGAGGAGTGGCTGGTGAGTTTGAACTGCTGACCTTGTGGTCCAAACCAACCTTGCGGTCCAGCACATTCTCCCCAAGTGCACACCATGACTCCTCACAGACTATACTATAAATAAAATAGAGTGTATAAAGAAAACATAGTTTGCTTCCAGTTGTCCAAATGCCTCTCCCAGATAAAGCTCCAATGTCAATTATTCCTCTTCTTTCCTTTCCTATGTATAATGCTCCATCTGAAACTTCCTCTTCTGCCTCCATAGTCTTGCTTTTGCTCTTCCCTGGACCTGGAATGCTCCTCCCTTGATGTTTGCATATCCAAATTATACACGTTTCAAAACTCATCTCAGGTAACACCTTCTGTAAGAAACCTGCCCTGGTATCATCCCCAGAGGAATGGAGCCTGGGCTACTTGTCACCTGCAGTGTGTCATCTTTTCTAGGCTCACTGAGGGCACGAGCCCCTGGTAAACTGAATTACAGTAGGCAGAGAGAATTTCCTGCTTGAGTGTAAGGTATTGAGAAAATGGAAACAGGCAGATTTGCTATTTAATAAATCAAAACATTAGATGGATTTAGAGCAGGCAAAAGAAGTAGAAGGGTTCAAACGTACCCTCAACAAATACAATTCAACACTTCAGGTTCCCTACACAAGGTGTGCTAGACAACAAGGTAAAAATTACCATTCAGAGTCTGTGTTAAGTGCCAGGGTTTGTGCAAGCCATTTACTAAAATAATTTTTTTTTCTTAAAACAAGTCATAGAACGTATTTTATCCAAAAGGAGAAAATGGTGATTAGGGAGACACAGAGAACTGAAAACCTTTGTCTCTGAAGTTCATGCCCTACCGCTTGCTACTCCAGGAGGGTGTCCTCTGCCCACAAGAACTTTGCCTTCTAAGAGAAAGAAGTATATCTGAACACACACACCAAGTTCCAATAAAACAAGGATAAACTTCTGTGTGAGACTAGATGGAGCATTAGTTTTACAGGAGGAAAAATTAAGAGAGGCTAACAGAAGTCCCTACATCTGTACAATGTATCATCCTTCCTAGATAACATCTACATTTATGTTAGATTTGGGATAGTCTAAGTTGGTAAGGTGTAGGTTTTGGTGGTGCCTTGCCGGAATGGACCACAAGTCCTGAGTTCTGAACTTCTGGAAGTTCAAAACACTTAGCCACTCCAGAGAAGCAAACATCTTTGGTAAGATCAAACAAACCAGGTCTCCAAGAGACTAGGGAAACAAAGTGCCCTTGTATAGCTGATTTGAGGGGTTTACTCTGCTCCCAGTCAGTCTCTGAGATAGAGATACAAACACAGATGGGGTTGGCTGACGTCTTCAGCCTGAGAGCATTAAGGAGACCAGAGAGTCTCCAGAGTTAGGTCATACTAACTAACATCACATGAGATATAAAACTCAACCCTTACTGGACTCCCTACATACTCACTCGCGACCTTTATCATGTATGTTGTTAATGTTAACTGCCGTTGAGTCTGTTCTGGCTCATAACAATGCTGTGTAAGATTTCCAAGAAATAGCTGGTGGATTTGAACTGCTGACCTTGGGGTTAACAGTCCAGTGCTTATCATACAGCACTGCACCAGGACTCCTTACCATGTATGGTTGGTGTGGCATGTCATGGAGTCAGTTCTGACTCATAGCGATCCTGTGTGGGGTTTCTGAAGCTGTACATCTTTACAGGAGCAGAAAGTCTCATCTTTCTCCTACGCTGGTAGATTCGAACTATTGAGCCCAACTTGTAACCACTACCCTGCCAGAGCTCTTTTTACCAGGTATATACCTTACTTTTTTAAAGTAACAACAACATCTACCATTCTTACGTTCACATCTAATATGACTCCCAGAAGGCAGTCAAAGACTTTGAAATTTGACCAGGAACAACTTAACACCTTCTGAATAATGTATACTCAAAAACTGCTGGCATCTAAAGTCACCCTTAAGTTGGTTCCTGCGAACAAACCTCTAGGCCTTTTGAAGTGGAAGTAAAAATGTTCTATCCCCAGCCTCTCTGTAACTCAGTCTTTCCAGAGCCAATAAATGACTGCCCCATAATCCAAAGGAGTCCTGTTGTGGTACTGTAGGATACTATGATGCACTGGACTGCAAGGTCGATCTGAACCACTAGGTGGGTGGTTCAAAGTCACGGGAAACCCTATACAAGGTGGCTGTGAGTCAGAGCTGACTCAATGGCACTTCACCAGCACCACTCAGCATTTTATCTAATGTCCATGAGCAGGACCCTTAGTAAACTTAATGAGGACAGTGATGATAAGCTTCTAAAGGTCATGCTTCTTCTACACAACTCTAAGGAAGACAAAGTCAAACTTAAGTAGGGCAAAACAGGCAGTTCCGAGGTTCTGAATGAGGGCTCTACTTGTGTCTTTCAATCTTTATGTCAGTTTTTAGGTAAGTCGGAACACAGGAACACGGTTCTTAATTAGCCTTACTAAGTACAAGGGGTCCTGGTGTGGCGCTGTGGGTTAATGTGCCAGAATGCAAAGCCGTTTGAACTGCAAGATTGGTGATCCAAGTTGACCAGCTGCTCCTCAGAAACCCTATACAGGGTCGCTATGGGTCAGAAAGACAGCACTTAACAACAACAAAGAAATAGCAAAGCACAAAGAAAGTGTTGAAGCCTTTACAATGATTGAACAGCTGCCCTGGCAGCAAGTGGAGGTGATTGTGATGAATACTTTGTTACATGTGGAGATTGGTTCAATTGTTACAAAGAGATGGTGAATTTACAGAATTACATGGCAAGCTGATTTGTCTGTGGAGTTCTGGTGTGGTGCTGTACGATAAGCATTGGACCAAAGGTCGGTTTGAACCACAATTGTTCAAACTCACTAGCCACTTCTTGGAAACCCCACACAGGGTTGCCATTGAGTTGGAACCGACTTGATGGCACATAACAACAGAGCTGTCTGTAAGGAGTTCTGGTGGGGTAGTTAGTTACACATTTGGTTCTAAAACAGCAAGGTTAGCAGTTCAAATTCACCAGCTGATCCAAAAGAAAGCAATGAGGCTTTCTGTTCCTGTAAAGATTTGTTGCCCCAGAAAGCCTATAAGAGATTGCTGTGTGCCAAAACTGACTCAATGGTACACAACCACCAACTAGAGTTGCCTGCAAGTCAGATGTCTAACTTAAGGACTGCCGGCAGTGTCTTTTCTACCCTCACCCCATTTGCCAAGTATAAACATACAATTCTGATTTCCCCTTGGACTTCTGGGTACACATATAAGATACGTAAGTTTCTCTTTAGCGGGACCTTGCTATGGAATATAGGGCCCAAGGTACCCTATTCCTATTTTCAATGAAATAGCATAATTTTTCTTTATGTGTTTTTATCCTGTGGGAAGTCAAGTCAAGGGCACACATACCTTTCTGGAAAATAAGAGGTAGGTTATATTGCACATAAATTCTCTGTGCCATTTCATGGGTCTATTCCAGGCACATAGTACATGTTTCATAACTTAATAGTGCTGTTGAGTTGGTTCCGACCCATAGCGACCCTGTATAGGGTTTCTGAAGAGCGACTGGTGATACTACATGATGATGAATGTGATTTGTTGAACTCATTTTTTCATAAATACAGATCTTTTCCATATTTGATGCAAACGTGCTATTCATATTCAGCATTCTTATATTTAGGCTAGTGTGATAAAACTATAAGTTGATGCAATAGTTCTTTAAAATCCTAATTCGGATGCCTCTCACTGTCTCCTTTACAATAAGGGAGTATGTTCTTCATTTTTTATTTTACATTTTTGTTGTTTTGTTTTTGAATTATGAAGCCTTGAAAGTCCAAGTCAAAAGTTATGGATTCCTTCCCCAGTAAAAATGTGCTTGAACAGAACATAATGTTTTCATGTACCTGATTTTATTTCATTAGAAGTTTATTGTTTTGAATGTCAGCAGAAGGTAGAAGTAATCTTTACAAAGAATTAGCTGTCATTCACTATCTTTTTAATGTGTTTATATTACATATAAACCAATAAGCAACCTTGCTTGCTGTATTTTAGCTTAAATAAGAAAGTATGGTCTACTGTTGGCAGTCAGCTGGGTGTATGTATATTCATAATAACCAAAATCAGGCTTGCACTGAACTGCAGAATCACCTAGGACTTCTTGCAATAAATTCATACTCTTTACTATGTCTTTCAGTAAGTATTGTCGTTTTTGGCAGGGTCTGTCTCACTTGGGATGTCCCTGCAAGTACAGAAAAAATATAGCAATCTGTGTTTCCATTTTAAAATCTCTGGACAGAAACAGGATTAGGTGGTGGTGTCAGATGTGTACAGCTGTCTCTTTCCAGAAAATTAAGGAGGCTTCCTCCTTTTGCAAGGAGCGCTGGTAGTGTAGTGGTTACAAATCAGGCTGTTAACCTCAGGGTCTGCAGTTCAGAACTATCAGCTGTTCCACGGGAGAAAGATGAGGCTTTCGTCAAGAGCATCAGGAATGGGGACTATGTTGTTGTTGTTACATGCCGTGGAGTCGGTTCTGACTCATAGCAACCCTGCACAGGGTTTCCGAGGCATTAAGTAAATCTTTACGGGAACAGAAAGCCTCATCTTTTTCCCGTGGAACGGCTGGTAGTTTCGAACTGCTGACCTTGTGGTTTGTAGCCCGATTTGTAACCACTTGTAATTAAAGATTAGTCACATTCATATGACACGAAACAAAATTTGGTGTCGAGTGGTAACATCTTCCTGTCAGATAATTCTGAGAGGAGCTGTTGTCTTTTTGTCTCCAAATCAGGAGTGCTTTTGATTAAAGTTGAGTCAAAAGAGTTGTTCTCTGTAAAGCTTCTGGGTAACAGAGTAGGGCTTTACATCCCGCGTCACTACTTGACAAACTCTTATTGAAGCTAGTGATTTAAGACTTTAACTCTTCTCTTAGAAGCCACCTCACCATGGTGGTTAAGTATGACTTCTGTGGGACTGCGGATGGAGGAGCCTGGTGCTAGAGTGTGGGGAGATGAGGAGACTAACAGCTTCTCCTTCTTCACAAAGGAGTCAAGTCAGGAGCTCTGGGATGCGGTGACTTGTTCAGGCTGTCTTGGGATTACAAACATCTGTCCTACAGACAACATTCATTTGCCCTTTAATGGTATGTAAATTTGCCTTAATTCTTAAAATGGCTGAATTCTTCATCATAATCATATTCATTTATCTCACAAGCAGCTTTTAAGTCATCAGAAAGGCTCTGGGCCTTTTTTCTTGCACTAAGGTAGGAGC
>NW_006408642.1:1549381-1563000 GCF_000296735.1 Chrysochloris asiatica
CCCCACCCCCACCCCACAAACATTACAAGACCCTTAGAGGCTGTTTATGAACAAGTCTTTCCTCTCTTGGGACAAACCCATGTGTGTGTCTCTTCAAATGGTGCCTTCTTCTCACAGATGATTATACCACCTGGTGAATCTCTGGACAGGATGGGCCTGCCATTCCCATTGTCTGTCATCAGGTGTCCGTGGCTGGGCTGGCCCCTTATCTACGGGGTATAGAATCAAACCTGCCTCACCTTCTTAGATCACCTTCTTCTATCTAGCACATGCCTTCTTAGTGGGGTGGATACTAGTCCCACCAGTATCCTGTGAAAACAGGTTTTTAAGAGTGTCCCTCCAGAGGCTCACATAAACAGATTGTGGTTTATCTACGGTATTAAAACTGTATGGAGAGGATGATTAGAAACAAAGATTCCCTAGTGGTATATAACACCAAAAACGCTGGCAGACACTGCTCTAGTATATTTTAAGAAAGGGATTGGGGTGTCTCTGCCCTTACACTCTGCTTGACTACAGACATTCTCTGACATGGCTCTCAAGTTCCACCTGGAATTAATGAACCACTGATCTCTCTCATCCCCATAAAATGCTACAACAACCAGCACTGTAAGCACACAGAAATAGTATACAAGGGTGTATACTGTTCCTCTTTCCTTCTTCCCTGGGGACTCCATTAACATGACAGAAGATCGAAGACCATAGAAGACTTGATGCATTTGAGTTATGGTGTTGGAGGAGAATACTGAAAGTACCATGGCCTGCCAATCAAACAAACGGATCTGTGTTAGAAGAAGTACAGCCAGAGTGCTCCTTGGAGGCCAGGATGGCCAAACTTCGTCTCTCATACTTCGGACACATTGTTAGGAGGGACCAGTCGCTGGAGATGGATATCATGTTTGGGTAAGGTGTAGGGTCAGAGAAAAAGAGGAAGACCCCCAACGAGCTGGATTAGCCAAGTGGCAGCATCGATGGACTCAAGTGTGGCAACAATTGTGAGGTTGGCCCAGGACTGGTTAGTGTTTGGTTCTGCTGTGCATAAGGTCGCTATGGGTCAGCATGGACTTGATGGCACTTAACAACAACAACATGTATAACGTGTATCACATGTAGAGAGTATGTATAACAACAGTATTTACTGATAATATTTTTAGCTCCTGTCTGACAGATTGTCATACAGTGGTGGTCTGTGTGTTTGTATAATGCTGAAAGACACGCAACTGGTTTTTCAAATACCAGCAGGGACGCCCATCAGTAAGGAAAGCGTTGACAGATTTCAGCACAGTTTCTAGACTACAACAGATAAAGAAGAAAGCCTGACAGTCTACTTCTGAAAACTTCACAGAACACAACAGAATACTGTCGGGGACAGTGACGGAAGAAGATGAGGCCTCTAGGTTGGAAGGTTCTCAAAATGCACAATGGCTGCAACAAAGTACGATGAAGGGCACAGGACTGAGCAACATGACCTTCTCTCATACATCAGGTTGTCAAGAATCCGAGTTGAATTAGCAGCAACTAATAACTATAGTTCAAACCCACCAGCAGTTTCTCAGAAATCCTCTACAGTGTTGCTATGAGTTGGATTCGACTCGACGGCACTTAAAAAGGCAACAGTAACTATAGTATTAGAAATGAATTACAATTCAGAAAAGAAAACGTAAAATTATCATATTTTGATGGTCCTGTAGAGCACATCCCATCACTGAGGGGTACCATTGTTGACTCCCTTCAGACTGTTTTTCTTGTCCTCTTCACACTGCAGAGACCTCTCTCTTTCAAGTCTGAGCCTATTCTCCTCCTGATCGCTTCCCCAGGCTCAGGACTCTGGCCACCAAGAAGAAAGGAAAAACAGTAACTTCCCTTTCCAGAAGGGCACCGTTTGTATTTGCCCTGCAGAGCAGTTTATCTTCCCTTTGCTCAATGCCTTCCCCTGGACTAGGTCCCCAGTCTTACTTCCACAGAGCCCAATGTGCAAGTAAGAGGCTGTGTGATATGCAGAAAGGCAGATGATCCCAGGGACCTAACTTAAAGTGCTGGTCGTAAGGGGATATACAATCCCTTGCAGTCAGACAAAGCTAATTCACAGGAAAACAGAGAATATGTATTGTTAAGTCTCCAGCACATGCCAGTAGACGCATCCTCCATCTGTCTGGGTGTTGGAATGGTGCCCATAGACCTTAGAGTCTGTCTCTCGCCCCTTTCCTCTCATGAATTTTTGCTGCTGAACTTGCCTTTAAAGCAAGAAGCATCTGGTGGCCTTCCTCCATGGGCTTTGGAGCAATTCAATAAATGACTTTCAACCTCTCCTAGGAACACTGTTTCCTCCCTACTCTGTAGGAATTCTAAGCTCCTGGGACCATTTACCTACCTCCCTGGACACCAGTCTCCCATTGGTTAGCATAAGAGGGACTTGGCTCCATCTACCACTAGCCTACCTTGCTGAGAACACATAAAGCTCAACTCAGAGGGCCAAACGTGCAAGCACAAACCTGCACAGATATATCTGATTAACTTCGAGCAATAAATTGTCAACATAAAGTTAATAACTGAAGCAAAACAAGAAAAGCTGTTTTACAATTTCAAAGTCTTAGTTCCATAGGGTGATGCCTACTTTCTTAGTTAAAATACTGTAGACATTTTAATAGATAATTCCACACCTAACTGTCCACTTGGGTATATAACAACCACACCCACCCTCCACTTACATCTAAGTGAATTTAACACCTTGTTGTTGTCAGTAGGTGCCATCAGTTCCAACTCATGGGGATGCTATACACAACAGAACACAATACTGCCTGATCCTGTGCCATCCTCATAATTCTTGTTATATCTGAATTCACTGTTGCAGCCTCTTAGTCAGTCCATCTCAGTGAGGATCTTCCTCTTGTTCACTGATGCCCCTACTTTACCAGGTATGAGGCCCTTCTCCAGAGAGTGGCTGATCCTGGTAACATGCCCAGAGTACATCCTTCCTTCTAAGGAGAGTTCTGGCTGTATTTCTTCCAAGGCAGATTTGTTCTGGCAGTCCATGATAATTTCATTATCCTTTGCCAACACCACAAGTCAAACACATAAATTCTTCTCTGGTCTTCCTTATGCTCTGTCCAGCTTCAGCATACATTTGAGGCAACTAAAAATACCATGGCTCCCCCTTCCAAGACTGAAACACAAATGGAATACACTAGCAAGCATATGGTCCTGCTGCTGACCACGCTGGTCACCAATAAGGGGAAGAGGGGGAAAAACAGCAATGAAGTTGTGAACTAAGTCCAACTACATTCAATAGACGGCTGTTAACCTGAATTGAGACCTGGTTAACCAGTAGTATGACGAGACCTGGGGACTCCTGGGTCCAGGGGCAGGGACATGGCCCCAGAGGACTAGAATGAAGTTTGAAGCATCCAGCTGATATAAAGTGAGGGGTATGCATAAGAACACCCACACCTGCAGATAGATAGTACCCATTTAACCTCGCATCAATGGCTGGATTATCAGAACATGGCTAGAGGAAGAAAAAGGAGGGGAAAAAAAAAAAGAAGCAACCCACTAAAAGTGCAGTATGACAAAGGAGCAGACAAATCTCTACAGTGAGGATCATTCCCACCCCCATGGTACACAGGGTTGACAAGGATGGGGAACTTAGACACTGTCTACCCAAAATGGGGGGACTACAAATGCAAGAAGTGACTGGTTTACAAGTTTTCTGGAACTGAGCTCCAGAGGATACAGGGAAAGGTAGAACCTCCACTGAATTGTTTCCAACCTGTCTGGATGGGGTTGATAAAAGATGTGGGGGATAGGACTCCTGTGGCTCAATAGGGAATGATTGCTCTCAGGTCTGACAGTGAGTGTTGGAAAGGTCAATGTAAATGTTTGGTAACAAAAGGAAGGGAGCGGCTGATTTTGCAGTCCAGGAGCAGAGATCCCTGGAACCATCAAGGGAGAAAAGCAAAGTGAGAGAGAGACCGTGTCTGGAGAGGCAGTAACACTAGGGATGGAGGCAGAGGTAATGATGGGGACAGAAGGAGCAGCTGGGGACTGTGGACTCAGAGAGGGAGAGGGGTTGTGTGCTGGCAGCAGGATGGGGGGCAAGATTTTGTGGTATACCTTTGGGTGATCATTGCAATGAAACAAACTACAATAGGATGAATGTAAAGATAATGTTCACCCATGTAAACTAACACATAATTCACAATAAGAACTTAAAGAAATTTTTTTTTAATACCATGGCTTAGGTCAGGTCCTCAAAGTGACCTCTGTGCTCTAACAGTTCAAAGAGATCTTTTGCATCAGATTTGTCCAATGCAGTGCATCATTTGATTTCTTACCTGCTACTTCCATGAGCACTGATTGTGGATCCAAGTAAAATGATGCTCTTAACAATGTCAATCCTTTCTTCATTTGCCATACTGATGTTTATTGGCCCAGTACAAGGTCTTTTGTTTTCTATGCATTTTTCCCTCTACATTACTGTTGTATTTTAAGTGTCACTAAGTCAATTCTGACTTATAGTGTCCCTGCATAGGGTTTCCAAGGAGCAGCTGGTTGAGTTTGAACCATTAACCTTGTGGTTCAAACCAGCCCTGCGATCCAATGCTTATCCTACAGCGCCACACCAGCACTCCTCTTTTAGGTTAACACCTTACAAAAGTCTACTTCAGTGCTCTCTCTAAAGTTCAATGCATGTTTCAAAGATGGCTTTTTAGATGGTGCTTCAGTCTTAGCCTCCTTCCATCGTACACCTCCACGAGGCAGAGGATCTCAGCAGCCTTTTGCATCCAGCTGGCCAATGGGTCAAAGGGAAGGTGGAAAGGTCTCTTCTTCTCCTTCCTAAAGAACCTTGATCTCGAAGTCACGCACATCTGTTCACATGTCACTGTTTAGGATCTGAATGCAAGAGGGCTGGGATATGTAGTCCAGTTGTGAGTCAAGCAAGAGGACAAACATGCCTGGCACATGGCTAGCCACTGTGTCACTCAGTCCTTCTGCCTTCAGTCCACTGTGGCTGAGCAGAGGCCATGTTGGCATCATGAACTCATGGAGGATATGGAAGGAGGGGAGGGAGGGACTTAGGAGAACATGAAGTCCAATCTCTCTTGAATTAAGGCTTGAGTGATGTGGGAAGAGTTTCTCCTTTCTGAAACGTTACTGCTTGCACCACTATAAGTCATGCTTTCTGTGGTTGTTACAGAGATTTCAGTGGATCCTGGTTTTTAGCTGGTTATCTTGTTTATGGACTACAGCTGCAGTAAATTCTCATTTCGGTTGAGACTTTTCTTGCTTTCACATTCTAATGGTACACAGCTGTAACACTGTGTGCTACCCACCAGGGCTTTGGACTAGTTCATTCCAGTTTGACCCCCGGTTAAGAATTTGCCTTTCAGTTTGAACTGCAAGATCCCTGGTTCAAACTCATCAGCGGTTCATTGGAAACCCTATACAGGGTCGGTATGAGTCAGAACAGACTCGATGGTACTTATCAACAACAATCCCAAATATACTGAAGCAGAACATACATGTGCACAAGAATCCCAGGTGATTCTTACATATAAACCTGGGGATCTGTAAGAATCACCTGGGGCACCTGGAGACTCTCTAGTGGTGGGACTTTAGAAACTGATCACCATGTTCAAGGAAAACCTGAAACACACTGACACGTTCAAGATGGAGAAACAGCCCTAGTTCTCTTCGGCCACAGCCATACATGGTAGCTGTGGGTCCACCACTTCTAAGACTGGGCCTGGGCAGAAATATGTAATCCTGGGCTGAATCCCAACCTTCAAAAGTAAGAATTCCTTTTGATGAAGCATATACCCCTGAATCATCTAACGTTTGCTTGGTGGTGGTGGTGGTGGTTATGTGCCGTGGAGACAGTTCTGACTCATAGCGACCCTGTACAGTGTTTCTGAGGCTGTAAATCTTTACGGGAGCAGAAAGCCTCATCTTTCTCTTGCAGAACAGCTGGTGGTTTTGAACTGCTGACCTGAAGGTTCGGAGTCCCATTCATAACCATTACACTTACAGGTCAATTATTGTACCTATCTTTAAGAGTCAATCAAAAAATCTACTTTATAGGTATATTCCTATGGAGATTTCGGGGTAGAAAGTTCTCAGGGCACTATTCGTAATTAACCAGCACAGTTCCTTACTGTGAAAGGAGGCTGATTATCAAGACTGGTGTTCAGGAAAAAATTTGAGAAGGTCTCAAACTGTATTATCAGCGCTGGTATTTTATGCAAATTAGAAGACATATCCTTACACTGCATCATAGGAACTCATCATTCAGACACCAAAGCTCTGAGAAAGCATCTGCCACCCAAAATTTAGAACAATTCACAGCTCATGGAACAGCGCATCACTACAGATTAAATTTGTTATAAATTTATAATGATTTGATATAAAACATTACATTTTAATAGTTTCAAGAAATGAGAGGATAGGGTTGGTATGAATGTTTAACTAGCACTGCCTCGTAATTCACACTTTGTTTATTTCATTACTGGGAATGCTAAAATGAAAAAGCAAGCTCAAAAATGCCATAAAATTCAAGACAGATAACTTGGGAACAAAAACTTGATGAAAACCAGTTTTGCAGCCTCAAGGATCTCCCAGAGTCTCTGTGATAAACACCTGGATGCTTCCTTTAACAAGCAGGTACTGTTTCTTCACAGGTGATTTAAATCGTTCATCATTCTGACCTTGGTAAGATGAAACATCAGATATGGTCTTTTGGAATTCATTTTTTGGTCCATATCTGGAGACTACTCTGGAGAGAGGTCCCTTGTGTTCGCGATACAAACTGCTCCTTGGCTGTACTGTGACTTTATATGTTTTGCTATACAGGAAAGAGTATCACTCCTGAAAGTTAAGAGCTGTTAATATGACACTGAGATATGACAGTCACTGGGATATGTCACATGCATAGATAGAGACCTGACGCTGCCTGGCAGGAGGACACTGGATTCGCTGCTATCAGGTGTGGATCGTGGTGTGCCCTTTGTCTAGACAGTCTTGCCTGTCTTCGAATTCTCAATTACTGTGACCAGATTTTCTGTTTGTTTTTCTGATACAGTCAGTCACAGAGCTTTGAAACTATGATGGCGTCCCTAGAGATGTGGGAACCCAAATCAGAACACCAGAAACTGCATCCTTACAATTCACTGATTACACTTACATATATAGACTAATCAGACTTAAGACTCTCTGCTCCATGCCATACAAGCTGGTGGAAATAGGCAGCCATGAAACAATTTATATAAATGATTCATTTTTTTCTGGGATTTTAAACCATCTAAGTTACTTCTGAAATGCTTGAATTATTTTTCCTATTACTTCCCCTAAGGTCGTATGTTACTTGTGCAATCATAAAATGAAAATAAAGATTCAATTTTGATATCTAAGAAAAAATGTTCCTCTGGTCTAGGTGGTGTCAGGGAGGGCAATATCAAAGTGGAGGTTGCAGTGAAGCCAAGCAAATCCTATCAGAGATACACAGCAAGGACACCGCTGCGTGTAGGAGGAGCCAGTCTTCATTGGTAGGAGGAGCCAAGGCAGAGAGGAGACCTGAGAGGACAGAGTGCAAGGTAGAATGAGTCCTCACAGTTCAAGCAGCGAGCTGGAAATGCCCCTCCCACACAGTCACCTAGGCAAAGTGGAACTTTGGGAAATAAAAGAGAGAAAGGTTCAGGGTCCATGTATTGGAGAAGAAAGTCAGAGAAACACAGAAGCAGCAAAAGATGTTGAGATGCAAGCAGGCATTTGGGGGGTTAAGTATCTTACAGGTGACCTTGGATTGGAAAGCCTATGAATTCTTTTATTTAGAGATTCACAGAAAGACCCCACAAGCTTAAAACAGGACATTTGCTAAACCTGTGGGCCTCCTAGTAAATTGTAAGGTTTATGCTTTGATTTCTAGTTCCTGATAAAACAAAGCAAAAAAAAAAAAAAAAAGACTCTAAAAGAAGCAAGTTATCCAAGGTTTCCTAGTTAAGAGCAGAGACAAGAGTCTAAGAGCTGACATTAAAACTTGGCCTCCTCCAGAAGAGAATAAGCAGCAACCCCAATCACAGCTTTGCGTTCTCTCTAATAATGTGTCAGTGGTGTCGAGGCAGAACGGGACAAAATGAAATTACAGATTGCATCTGGCCCACTTCCCTCATTTTCAATTTCTCAGATTGGTACACCAATACCCCAGAGTGACACAGGGCAGGATGGTGAATGCACTGACAATGAAGACTCATTGTCTATGTTTGTCCATCACTGTCCAATGCTCAGCATGGTGCCTAACACAAAGTAAGAAACAGCACCTGTTTGTTTAATGCCATCATGAAATAGTGGCAGCCGGGGTCTAGATCGGCTGCAGGCCAATCCATCACTCAGCCCACTCCCCCTTTACGGCAGTACCTCAGAACAAGAAGCACACGGATTTGAGAAATGTCTGCTTCACCCAGGCCATTGTGGCAGGCATACTGGCAGATCCAAAGGTGAATAAAAACTATACAATTAACCTTTAGATAGTACTTACCATGTGCTGGGTACTCTTCTAACTGCATTTTACAGAGACAAATCATTCGATTCTCACAACCACCATATGGGGAGCATTCTGTTAAAAGTTCCGTTTTACAGACAAGAAAACTGAGGCACAGACAGGTTAAGCAACCTGTCTAAGGTCATAGCACTAGTAAGTGGTGGAGCCAGGTTTCAAACCAGATATCCTGGCTCCAGATCCTGAGCTGCTCACTGTTATACCATAGTGCCCCTCACACACACTCTATTCTCAGGGCATTCATGGAACAGATCATAATGACTGGATTCTGTAGGACCATTTGAGTTCAAGTCTGTGTAGGGAGGAGCAGGTGGAAGGTTCCTCAAACTACTCAGCTACTGAAATAAACCTTATGCCCAGTACTACTCCAGGTGCTAGGGGTATAGCAATGATGATAAAAATGGACCAATTCCTTGTCCTTATAGTGCTGACAGCCTAGAGACAGAGATCAAGAATAGGAAAGAAATGGCAAAGGAGCAGAATACCAGAGTGGAAAAAAAGGAAGCCAGGTATGGAGGCAGAGGATGCAGAGGTAGGGAAAAGGACACCTCTCTCCTTTAGGTTGTCCAGAGAAGGACTCTCTGACAGAGAGACTCTTAGGTAACGACCCAAAGAAAGGGAGGAACTCAGATGGAGATCTGGCAAAAACTTCCAGAAAGAGGACAAAGCTAATACAAAACATTTGAGGTCCAAGTATGATTGGTGTTTTTCCCTCCAGTAATTTCGACATGTACGAGCCAGTGACACTTACTACATTCTTCATGCTATGCAACCATTATTACTAGCCTTTTAGAAATGACTCCACCAGCATGCTTGGTAAGTTTGAGCGCCAATAAACATTTCTAAGTTATAGTGATCAAGAAGAAAAATGGTAAGTGGAAAGATCAGGTGTGGTAGGCAAAGCCATGGCCACTGAGTCAATTATGACTCATAGTAACCCTGTATAGGGTTTCCAAGACTGTAATTCTTTTTGGGAGCAGAGAGCCTCATCTTTCTCTATATTAGGCAGTGGAGGGCAATTTGCAAGGACCTTGTCAAAAAAGAACTTTGAATTTACTCAGAAATGGAGAACCATTACAAGATTTTGAGTTCCATTACCCAAGGACCTTGTCAAAAAAGAACTTTGAATTTACTCAGAAATGGAGAACCATTACAAGATTTTGAGTTCCATGACCCATCTTGGCTGCTATATTAACAATAAATTGTGCATAGGGTGCATGGGCAATTGTGGGAGCAGGAACACTAGTTCAAGAGTTATGATAATCCACATAAGAGATGATGGGTAAGAATGGTGGTGGTGGTCATATTCTTAATATGTTGATATAAATCTATTCAGCATTTGTGGAAGAAGCTAATTATGATGTGAGAGAAATAAGAGCTAAAGATGACTTGATTTGTTTTCTGACTTCCTTTCGGTCTCTGATCAGGAGTCACCCTGCTGGAAAGATATTCCTAGGCAATACATAGACTGACTTGAGACACCTAAAGTGCCCTGACAGAGCTAGGGAGGAGCATTAGTCAGCTTGGGAAAGATCTTGATAATTCTGAAATGAGGAGCTGAGTGAAGAAGTGGAACAGGCCACTCAATGACTTTTAGACTCAAGCATAGGAGACCGGTTTGACTGAAGGTATAAACATGGAGCCATCAGTGTAAAGATGTGATTATTAAAATCAAGGAATGTGCTAAACTCCTCTATCTAGGAAAAAAAGATGGAGAAGACAAGTAGTCTCAGACAGGTAAAGACACAGAAAGGAATGCAAGAGTTAAAAGGGATAGAGGTAAATATTCTTTATATGCAACCCTGCAACAACAGTGTTCTGTAAGTAGACACATGGACAGATACACAGGATGAAAGGGTAGGTAAGGGACAGTGGGAGTACACACACAGTATGTAAGAGTTTGACAGAGGACATTTGGACATGGGTCTTGACATTTGCTGCAAACATACCTATGGAAGCAGTAGAGCATACAGGGGAAAAATGATGAAAATGCCTTAGACATTATCAAACACCTTGAGGCAACAGGTTTCTGGGCATGAGGACTCAGGAACATAGTCTCAGGGAAGACCAGGGTCAATTGGCATAACACAATCCACAAAGACAATGTTCTGTATCCCAATTTTGAGTTTAGCATCTGGTATCTTGAAAGCTCACAACTGGCCATCTAAGGTGCAACTGTTGGTTACTTCATGTGCAGAAAGATGAGTGATGAGCGTTGAAGATGCTGGGAATCAATGAATCCAGTGCACCA
The DNA here is from genome assembly GCF_000296735.1 of Chrysochloris asiatica. NCBI lineage: Eukaryota > Metazoa > Chordata > Mammalia > Afrosoricida > Chrysochloridae > Chrysochloris > Chrysochloris asiatica. The sequence continues at coordinate 1,560,181 of NW_006408642.1, forward strand.
ATGGAACAGGTGAACATCAGTCTCCACAACTCTAAGATCAGAAGAACTAGATGGTGTCCAACTACCACTACCAACAGCTCTGAAAGGAATCATTAGAAAGTCCTGGGCAGACTGAGAGACAATGTGCAACAAAACTTCTTAAAAAAAAAAAAAAAAAAAGACTGGGCTTACTGGTCAGAAAGAGATTAAAGGAAGTTGAGACTACAGCCCTTGGGTCTGTTCCAATTTTTAACCAAGAGACAGACAGGTATATAAGGGGACAACCACACTAAAAAGGTATGCTCACCAGGGAATGATTAACAATTCAAGATCAAAAAGGCAAAATTTACCAAAGGACAAAGTTGAGAAGGAATGGGAAGGAGGGTGGCATGGAAGTAACCACAGGGAGGAGGAAGGAGGCGTAACCTCTGTTGCATGGAGGGAACTGCAATCATTGAGATGAAACAATGCATTATGATTTACTTAATGTAAAACTGATGATCTGCTCTGTAAACCTTCACTCAATTGACAACAAAACATTTTTTAAAAAAAAACGAACTGGTTTTAGGGTACAGAGTCTTCAGGCACGCCAATGTTTAAAACAGCAACAAAGGAAGTTGAGAGCAGAGTAACTGATCTATGAGGAGAAGTGAGAGCGCATGTATGTTGTCCCAGAAACCATGGCTGCAAAGTGTTTTCCAAGGAGGGAGTTACCAGCTGCACCAAAGGCGAGGCACAGCAAGGACTGAGAACTTTTCACTTTGGCTGTTGTTGAGTCGCTGCCGACTCATGGTGGCATCATAGCAGAAAGAAATGCTGTCTAGTTCTATGCCATCTTCATAATTGCTGGCATGTTTGAGTCCCTTGTGCCTATTGTGTCAATCCATCTCACTGTGGGTTTCCCTTATTTTTGCTCACCCTCTACTTTACCAAACACATTCCCTTGAAAAGAGCTGCCTTGGTAGGAAAGTGAACACGGAAGAATGACTAGTGGGAAACTGTGAGTCTAAGAGAGTCTGGGAGAGTTCCAAGGAGTTTTGTAGGAAAGGGGAGGAGACAGTGGGGTAGAAGGTAGCTGGGGATATGTGGTCAGGACGTTTGTTTTTGTTTTGTTTTTCTTTATTAAGCTGGGTGATGAAGCAGTATATTTACTCTGGTGGGAATAATTCAGTGGCTGGAGGAACACTGAGGATGGAGAACTTTAACAATGCAGGTCAGAGAAAGGGAGACATGTTAGAGGGATGTCCTTAAACATATGGAAACAGGATTGGGTGCTGCAGCAGAGGGCTTGGCTTCAGAACATAGAAGGGATCACCCACAGTAAGAGGAAGGCAGACAAAGTGTGTGGCACTGACAATGGGAGGTGGCTGGTATTAGGGTGGGAGCTTGTGGTTGTTTCCTTATGATTGCTCCTATTCTCTCAGTGAAATATAAAGAAAAGTCATCAGGAGAGAGAAAAGATGGGGAGGAAGTGATGGGGCTAAGACCTCTTCAAAATCATTTAAAATAAAAAACAGTAAGCTTAGATTGTTTTTTATTTAAAATGATTTTAAGTAAATAATTTTAAATAAAAAATTTTAAATGATTGACAGAAAACTTGGATTTTATGAGATAAAATTCAGAAAAAAATTAATGAAACTAAAGTTATGAACTTTCATGCACAAACACTCGTCTTTCCCTGACAAGAGGGCTATAACAGGCTATTCCCTGCACAGGCAGGGTCACTGGATCCCTTAGAACATGCACGTGCTCTGTAAAAATACCCAGTCTCCAAAGCTACAGTGATGAAAATGCACTGCCACTTGGGAATGGTTATTTCATAGTCCATCACCACTATGTGATAATTTTTCATGTGATTAAAACATCTTTCAAAACAGCATTTTGTTGAAGGTGGAGCACAAGGGTAGGGAATAGACACAGGATGACTTGGGTGCTGGGGAGGGGGAAAATACACAAAATGGGGAGGAGAATGGAAGAACAAGGTGGGTGGGAGAACAGTTAGGCAGGTTTGCATGGGCTAAGTGGGACAGAGGTAAATAATGATGTATGCACAACCTTGGAAAAGCAGGGCTCTGGGATACAGGGATTGAAGCAAGGTTTGAATGGATAAAAGATGGGAAAAAATGTTAAGATGCTTGGCTGTCTTTTGAATGTTGGTTTCCCTTGCATACTGTTGTAAAATACACACTTGAGGCAGAGAGAAAGGAATAGCCAGAAACACCATAGAAAGCTTCTAAGTCTGTCTTCTGCCTATGACTGATTGAAATACCTAAAATGAGGCTTCTACTTGCCCAGTGAAGGAGGTTTCCAGTGAAGCCTTTGCATTACAAAAGACCATAGGTGGAATCCTGAACCCCATCCAGAATCTTATGAAGTGGGAAATCTCCACCTGAAAGACATGTAAACCAGCCTGGAGTGGCTAGAAGAACAGAAATTTCTTCTGGAAAGACACACCTACAGGAAAAATCCAAAACAATAATGGCAGTCTGACTACTACAAGAACAAGCAGGTTGCTCACCCAGGATACATCAAGGCAAGTGATCAGGTCCCCTCAGGGCAAACCCCCTTCCAAGACCAAGACTCAAGGGCAATACACAAGCAGGCATGTGGTCTGACTGGTGACCATGTTGGTCACCGATAAGGGGAAGTGAGGGAAAAACAGCAATGAAGTTTTGCACTCTGTCCAATCACGTTCAATAAACTCCTGTGAATCTGGGTGTAGACCTGGTTGGCCAGCAGTATGCCAAGACTGGGCTCCTGGGCCCAGAGACAGTGACATAGCCACAGAGGAATATAGTGGAGAGTGAAGCATCCAGTTGATAAGAAGAGAGGGCATATGCA
>NW_006408642.1:1564267-1590786 GCF_000296735.1 Chrysochloris asiatica
AAAATATTTTTTCCTATTTTGTGGGTTCCCTTTTTACTCTTCTGGTGAAGTCTTTTGATGCACATAAGTTTTTAATTTTTAGTATGTCCCACTCATCCATTTTGTCTACTTTTGTTTGTGTAGTTTTCGAAATGTTTGTTAGTCTGTGTATTCCCTGAATTAGAGCCCTCACATTTGTCCCTACTTTTTCACTGATGACCTTCATACTTTTGGGATTCACATTTAGGTCTTTAATCCATGCTGAGTTGGTTTTCTTTAAGGCATGAGGTAAAGGTCTTGTTTCAGTCTTTGCCCAGCATTCTTGCAACAACAAAAAAATCAATCAAGGCTTCACTCGGTGTTTTGCTCCTTTTAACATCTTGTGGATCACTGTATATTTAGAGAGGATTTCTAAACTGTCAAGCAACAATTAATTTGTGTTTTAGTGGAGCTTTGCTGATAAGAATATGTGCATTCTAATTTCCTGAGAGCCCTGTTAAACAGACGACCTCCATTAACCAGAATAGCCAATTTACCTATGTGAAACAGATAATTAACTAAGATGGGTGAATCTAGCAAATTCTTTTCAGATATGAATGCCTAACACACACACACACACACACACACACACACACACCCCAGAATATCAGTGGAGCACACAGAAAGTTCCTAGCGCTAAGTTCAACAGCATCCTATTATTTAGGGATTTTTCCTTCTAAAGGAAAAGTCAATCCCAACAAGAGAGAAAGAATTAGAATTTGCAACTGATTTAGTGATTGACATATTGAGGCTTTTCATAAACAGAGATGAGTTAGAAACATTCAAATCTGCAACACATTAAAAAAAAAAAAAAAAAAGGTAGTAAGGTATGATTAATCATTTCAGATCAAAAGGGTAACCTGAGCACAAAGTTAAGAAAGGATGGGGAGAAAAGGGTGGAATGGAAACAGAATCCACAGGGATGAAGTGGAATAACTTGTTGCATGGAGAAAATTATAATCATTGAGATGAAACAAAGTGTAAGGTTTGTTGAATTTAAAATTGACAGTTTTATCTATAAACCATCACTCAATTCACAACAAAAAGTTAAAAAAAAAAAAAAAAGGGCGGGGGGTCCTGGAGAATTTTGTCAAAGTTTTCCTCACATGGACAGATATGATATACACTACACGTGGTGGTTTAAAATGTTGAGTTTAAAAAAACCTACATTCAAATCCTGGCTCCGTCACTTACTAATTTGTTGTTACTGTTGTTGATTATGTATAGCTAAGTCAGTTCTGAATCATCGTGACCTGGTATAGGGACTAAAAGGAGTGGCTAGTGGGTTTGAATTGCCTACACCTGTGGTTGGCAGTCCAGTGTGTATTATACCGTGCCACACTACGAGTCCACTTACTCATTTAGCCTTCTGTTTCTCTATTGCCTCAACTGTAAAATGTAAAATCTTTTCTTGTAGGGTTATTCCAAGAATTAAATGATATGGCCTATGTTAATGACTGTCCCATGGCCAGCCCAGAGAGATGGCTCCATCCTTGTCGACTCTTAAATGATTATGAAGAGGTGGCCAAAACAAAACTGTGGCCCGATCTTTAAAGAAATCTGATTAACTAGTTGGTGGCAATAACCAAAATGTCCCAGGTAGAAGCACCTGACAGTTGAGGTGATGCTAGCCTGGCTATAGCTCAGAGGCTCCAGAGAAGCAGCACCAACATTACAGAGCCCTGCACTGGCTGCATCGTTCCTGGAAGTTTCTGTCCAGTGACACAGTCTCCAGTGTCATCCGTGGCAGCTGTGGCCCAGGCACACAGTCTGGCCATCCTCCAGCCTTTGTAATGGTAATGGAGGCAGTGAGCATCTGGGACCTCACAGTGAACCCCCTGAGACATGCTGCCAGAATCTAACAAGGCACAAGGAGCTTCTTGGTGGGCACACAGAGATGCCCACAGTAATTGGCAACATGTTTCTGGTTCCCCAGAGACTAAGGATTATGTGCTGGTAGCGGGAAGGGTCATGAAGGGTCAAGACCTTGAGGGGGGCCAGATGGGCTCACCTATCTTTTGCATAAAGCCATGAGCCGCTCTGCTGACTGCTCTGAGTGACTGTGAGCGAGACACAGAAAGGCTGGGCCCTTGTTTGGGGAAGCAGACAATAGAAGTTTCCTCGGTGCTAGGTGTTGGGCCAGGGTTGCTTCCCCACATCTGACTGTGGCTGCAATAAAGCTGACTTCAGAGCTCTGGATTCTTGCAGAGGCAAGCAATAAAAAATACATGCATTAAGCCGAGTGTGTTCTACTTTACCCACCTACTTTAGCCCCTTAGCAGAAGGTGTGCATGCTCAAATAGAAATGGGCCTTCGCTGAGCAAACAAGTACTATGAAAATGGATAATTTTCTTGGGATGTGTGTCTGGGTCCTGGGCATTTACACAGACAGTTGCTATTTTCCTAAGTACAAGTTTGAGTGACGTGTATTTTCTCATTTACTGATGTCTTATACTGGACTATGATCACATACGTACCTTCCAGCATTCTATACAAGGGCCCTAACAAGTAAATCAGTACTTAGCTTTGTGAAGTTAAATAACTTGTCCAAGGACCCAGAGTTAGCAAGGGGCAGGGTAAAGATTTGAATTCCAGCAGCTCTGTACCCATGTCTCTTCTCTTAATCTAATCAGGGATGACTGGCTGCCTAGGAGGACTTAGTACACACGCCCACCTTTCATCTTCGGGACTTTGCCCCTGAGCTGATCGATCGGTAGCAGTGTCCATCCACCTGCCCTCCACCAGACCCTGTGCTGGACCCTTACACAGGTTATTGCATTATTAATGCAACAGTAAGTAGACAGTATCATTTTAACAGATAAGAAAACTCTCCCACTTCCTGCTAGCCTGTTTTAAAGGTTTTGTAAAATCAATATTCGCTTCCAGTGCTGCTCCAAGTCACTGCTTGTGACTTCTTTACTGGAAAAACAAACCTTTAGAGACAGAAGACTACGGATACATACGACAACTTTGAACATCATTATCATTTTCAAGTACAGGAATGATTAAGAATAAATAACAAGACTATCAAAAGTGGATTTTACAATCAACCAGCGTGACCAACAGACTTATAAAAAGCTCTCAACCCAACAACATTCTTTTCCAGTACACATGGAGCCTTCTCTAGAATAAACCATATTTTAGGTCACAAAGCAAACCCCAACAAAATTAAAAATATCAAAATGCTACATATCCTCTTTTCAGATCACACTGCTATAAAATTAGAAATCAACAACAGGAAGATCAAGGGGAAAAAATCAAATTAATGGACATTAACTATACTGCTTAATAACTACTAGGTAAGAGAATAAAAAAACAAAAAACAAAAAACTTCTTGAATCAAATGACAATGAAAGCACAACATACCAAAACCTTTGGAACACAGCAAAAGCAGTGCTTAGAAGATCATCTATATCAACAAATACACATATCCAAAAAGAAGAAAGACCCAAAATCAAAACATTAATGCAACATTTCCAACTGTTAGAAAAAGAGCAGCCAAAGTAAGCCTACACCCACCCAAAGAAAAGAAATAAAAAAGATTAGTGCAGAAAGAAATGAAACCGAAAAACAACAGAAAGAATCAATAAAACATGAAGTAGGTTCTTTGAAAAAATTAATAAAATCGACACACCACTGGCAAATGTAACAAAAGAAAAGAATATGCAAATAACACGATTAAGAAACTTTATAGAACCAACAGAAATAAAAATGATAATAACTGAATACTATGAAGAACTGGACTCCACCAAATTTGAAAAGCTAGAATAAATGGATAAATTTTAAGAAAAACATGACACCTAAATTAACAACAGAATGAAGTAGGAAAACATGAAGACCGGTAACAACAGCAGAAATTGGGCCAGGTCATTAAAAATAACTCACACCAAATAAAAAGTCTGAGCCCAAATGGTGAATTTTACCAAACACTGAGTTGTTGTTGTTAAATGCTGTCAAGTTGGTGCCAACCTATGGCGATCCTGTATACAGTTTTTGAGAAGCAGCTAGTGGGTTTGAACTAGCAACCTTTTACTTGGCAGTCCAGTGCTTATCCTATAGTGCCTCACCAGGACTCCCAGACAGTGAAGAGCTAAAACCAATTCTACTCAAATAATTCCAGAACATAGAAAAGGATGGAAAACTACTGAGTACATTTTATGAAGTGAGTATAACCCTCATTCCAAAACCAGGCAAAGCTATCAATAAAAAAGAAAAGTATAGACCATTATCACTCACGAACATAAATGCAAAAATTCTCAACAAAATCCTAGTCAATAGAATTCAACAACATATCAAAAACACAATACATCATGCCCAAGTAGGATTCATTCCAAGGATGAAAGGATGGCTCAATATTAGAAAAACAATGCAATCCACTACATAAATAAAGCAAAGGAAAAAACTCCATATGATCATATAAAATGATACAGAAAAGGCATTTGTATAAACATTCATTAATCCAATATCCTTTCCTGATAAAAACGCTCAACACAAGAGGAATAGAAGGGAAATGCTTCAACATAATTAAGCACATATATATAAATCCACCATCATTCTTCTTTCATATTTCAGACATCTTATCAAAAGGGACCAATCCTTGGAGAAGGACATCATGCTTGGTAAAGTGGAAAGTCAGCAAATAAGAGAAGACCCCCAAGGATATGGATTGACACAGTGGCAGCAGCAATGGGCTCAAGCTTAACAACAATTGTGAGGACGGCACAGGACTGGGTAGTGTTTTACTCTGTTGTGCATAGGGTTGTTATGAGTTGGGACCAACTCAATAGCACCTAACAACAACATACAAATCCAACAACTGACATTACTTTCAATGGATAGAAATTGAAAACATTTTCTCTGTGAACAAGAACCAGACAAGGATTCCCCTCATCACAACTTGTATTCAATATCGTACTTGAAATCTTAGCCAGAGCTAAGGCAAGAATAGGAAATTAAAGGCATCCTAATTGGAAAAGAAGTAGCCAATCTCTCTAATATGATCCTATATATAGAAAATCTGAAATCATCAAGAAAATTATTGGAACTCATTTAAAGATTCAGCAAAGTGGCAGGGTACACGATCAGCATACAAAAATCAGTTGGACTCCATTACACTGATAAAGTCATCTCTGAAAAGGAAATGAGGAAAATAATACCATTTATAATAGCCACCCCAAAGATGAGATACTTAGGTATAAAAAATGTTTTGTAATTATATATTAGACAAGAGACTAATCTTTAAAATTTATAGAAACTACAACACCTTTTCAAGAAAAAGACAGATAAGCAAATTAAAAAATGGGCACAAGACATAAACAGACACTTCACCAAGAAAGACATTCAGGTAACCAATAAACAAATGAGGAAGACCTCACTGAATAGTTTCCATCTTGTCTAGATGGGTCTGGTTAAAAGAGATGGGTATAAGAGTCTTATGATTCAATAGTGAGTAATAAAACATGACTAATTGCGACTGTCACAATTGGAAAGATAGAAGTTTGATAACAAAAACAGGGGAGTAGTTAATCTTACAGTCTAGAAACACAGGACCCTAGGACCATCAAGAGAGAAGAGCCCAAGCAGAATGCAAGACCTTATCCAGAGAAGGAGCAACACCAGAAATGGAGGCAGAGATGGGGCCATGGAGAGAGGGAGCAGCTGAAGACTCTAGATTCATGAGAAGAGAGGTACTAAGAGATGGCAGCCAGGAGGCAGATTTGTATAATGTGCTCTTTGGTGGTGTAAATTATTATATATGCCTGAGTGTTTTTAAAAAAGAGAGACCGCTAAAGTGAATAGAGGGAAATACTGTTAACTGATGGTACATGGAGGGTATCATTGTAATTAAACAAGGTATATGATTTGTTGAATGTAAAACTGATGACCTGCCCTGTAAACTTTCACTCAATTCACAATAAAAACTTACTAAAAAAAACAAACATATGAAGAAGTGTTCCAGATCATTAGCCCTTACAGAGATGAAAATCAAAACAACAATGAGATATCATCTCACCTGAGCAAATGTTGGTGAGGATGTAGAGACTGGGACCCTTCTAATTGCTGATGGAACTGTAAAATGGTGCAACTATGAAAAATGGTATGATATCTTCTTCAAAAGGTTGGAAATAGCAATAGCACATGACCCAGTAAACCCTTTACTTGGTCTATATCCACAGGAAATAAGAGCCATGACATGAGTAGATATATGCACACCCATGCTCATTGAAGCATTATTCACAATAGCAAAAAGATGGAGTCAGCCTAAATGCCCATCAGTAGTATAATGGATAAACAAACCTTGGTACATACACACTAAGGAATACTATACAACATTGTAGAATAATGATGAATCTGTGAAACACCTCATATAACATGGATGAAGGACATCATGCTGAGTGAAATTAATCACAACAAAACAAATGTTGCATAAGGCCACTACTATAAAAACTCAAGAAAAATCTTCATGCTGAAAGAAACATTTTTTGATGGTTACCAGGAGTGGGAAGGAAGGGAGACTAATTCTCTGTCTAGAGAGTAGACACATATTAACTCTGGTGATTGGGAGGGCAATATAAAATACAGCAGAAGAATGCTGAAGACAAGTAAAGACATAAGAAGAAGTGCAAGGGAAATAAAGGTGATACAGGTAAATAGAGTTTTATGGGGGAAAAAACCTAGAACAAGTATGCTTTATGGGTAGATACACTGACAGATGCACAGGCTGTATGGGAATGGGAGGAAGATAGCAAGTATATGCATAGATATATAAGCGTTTGACAGCAGTTACAACGTGGGTATTTACCTTTGATGCAAACACACCTATGAATGCTGTGGAGCATACGGGGGCAAAATCACTTCTTAAATAGTCCCAAAAGTCTTAATGAGCAGCTGGGCATGGGGGTCAGGACCACTGTCTCAGGCTATACCATGTTAAGTTGTTCTATACCCTACTTCACTGAGTACCAACAAGGATCTTACTAAGTAGCCATCCAAGGCTGTCCAGATCTGTCTGTTGAAGGTCTTTCCCTGGAGAGAAAGGATACTTAACTACACAGTCTCCTTTAGTAGGGAGGGGTTTGATATGTACTTCAGTTCCACATTGCTGTATCAGATCAAAAATCCTTCATCTTCTGTAACTATTCTCTCTGGGGTGGCTCACAGAAGTTTCCTTATCATTTAGATCTTCAATGATGGGCAGTATAAATGGCTAAGCACTTGGTTACTAATCGAGAGGTTGGTGGTTTGAATCCACCCAGAAGCATTGCTGAGAAAGGCTTGCAAAAGATTTCTGAAAAGTCACAGCCACTGAAGACCCTAAGAAGTACAGTTCTACTCTGAGACACACTGTGCTATTATGCATTGGAATGGATTTGATGGCGACCAGTGTGGTTTTTTTTTTTAGATCCTTAATTAAATTTCTAATCAGAGTTGCTTCTATTGCTAATTTTGTTAAGTAAAATACAGTGCCACTTACCTAAACACATCTTAAGATAAATAAATGATCAAAAATGTGCTAACACTACCTCCTATAGTAAAGACCACAGCAAGATTATACATTATTTGAGAAACTATATCAGCACAACCATCTTCAGAAGAGTTGTGTAAACATGTTTCATTGGCTCATAGACATTTTTGTGCTGTTGAGAATGTATGAAGCAAAACACACATCAATTCAATGGTTTCTACATGCACAGTTCCATGATACTGATTACATTCCTTGAGCTGTCCACATCTATTCTCACCTCCTATTTCTGAGTTGTCCCTCTCTCTTTCACAGTAACTCACTGCCCCCTAAAGTTCCCATGAAATCTTTCCAGTTGCTGTTGTCTTGATCCCATGTAGACAGTTCTTAAAAGAGCATAATGCTCAAGGCAGACTTTATTTATTTATTTATTTTACCACCTAAATTAGACTACCATTCCAAGAAGACTCCAAGGGATATTTTTGGTTTAAGATTTAAAGATGATCTCAAAGCAATAGTTTCAATGGTTCACCCAGACTCCACGGCTCCACAAAGTATGGAATCCAGTCCATGGACTTTTAATTATAGTTTTCAAACCTCAGAACCAGGCTCTGGTAATCCCTGAGGTGAAAGGAGTAGACTTAGACACAATCATCTCATGTGACGGTCACAAATTCAGAAATCAGATTAAGGTGTGTTGGCTTTTTACTTTCCTTTAGACAAAGCAATTTAAATGTCAGTCAAACTACAATGGAGAGGTCACAATACCCTTTAAATAACCAGCACTGTTTTAAAATATCCCTCAAATAAACAGCATGTCCTTATGTTTTTACTATTATGTGACAGAAAGAAATATTCACTTAAGCAATAAGACAACTACATTTTCTGGTGTGGCAAGATCATTAGTGTAATATGGAAATAAAAATGATGAGGAGACTGTTGATGTTAATAGTAACCGCAATAGTTACTAATTTTCGAGCAGTTACGTGCCAGGCACACGCTAAGCACTTTGCTTACACTCTCAATGAATCCTTGCAATAATATTATGGTTGAAATGATATTTCTATTTTTTAGATATGAAAACAAAGACTCAGTGAAGATAGGTGACTTGCCCAGAAACCAACTGTTTACCCAAGAAAAGAAGTGAGACCTAGACCTAAAGCTGCCTAACCCCTATGCATCCACAGTATTTCATCATTATGCTAAACAAGCATGTTCATTGCAAATTCACAACATGCACATGCGTATTACAGAAGTTGCATCTTCATCTACTGCACTGCAAAGCCACCACATGCAAGGCTGTATCAAATCAAAGCACAAACAAAGGCTTACAAAATAAAATTAGGAAAATCTATTTTCTTGATAGAAGACATGAATCAAATTGGTCTAAAGCATATGTTTCATGTTGCAAAGAGAATGGTTAATAAACCATGTGGTTAGATTTGCTGTTTATCTCAACAAAGGGTGATATGTTCATTGAAAGGCTGCACAGGTTAAATCCTCTAATCCAGAAAAGATGGGACAGTCTCACAAAGCAGGGTTACAATGGCATCATTGTACAGGTAAGAGATGCTCTCAAAGTAAACAGCAAGTAACAGTCTCAGCATTCAGCCTCCCCTGCAGCAAGTCTCCTTGGGATCAAAGACGGAATCCCAGTCAAATGGCTGATGGCCTCCCTAAGGGGGCAATTCAGTTCTTGAAATTCTCTCCGACTTCAACAGAAACCCAGGGAATCGTAGGCTAATGAACTTGTGGAAATAGTTCTTGCTAGTTCAATAAAAGAGGGGGTAACTGTTATGGTTAAACATGAGTAGAAGGGAGTGTGGGTAATCTTTCCCAATACATTCTAGCATTGGCAATATAAGGTACTTAAATTCTACCTATAAAATAGGCACTTCAAGAATAACATTCTTCATTGTATGTTTTGAAAAGTACAAAACAGTCATTGATTTTGTCTAAGCGAATTATCTGACAAAATCCAGTTCAAAAGAGTCTACAAATATCTAAAACACATATTGCAGAGAACTGACTGACTATATACCCATATTGCACACAAGATGCAAATTCTTCTCATGTGGAAGATGTGAAGAGACTTACTTACATGCTACAGTCCGTTTTCTCTGTACTAGGAGACTAAGTTTGATGGATTACCAGGCCTGAGGTCCAAGGTCCCTTTCATGAATGTCCTGAGTGTCTAGGTCACCTGGCAATAGAACTACGTTCCTGCTATGCAAATATACAGCTCCCATGTATGCAAATATACAGCTCCCATGTATGTAAATATACAGCTCCCATGTATGTAAATATACAGCTCCCATGAAGTGCTGTTGCTACTCCGGATCCATCTTCCACGATTCTGAACACTTCTCTCATCTTAATGGTTCAAGGTCACCAGCCACTCCTCAGAAACCTTATACAGGGTCGCTATGGGTCAGAACCAACTCAACGGCACTTAACAACAACAATGTTCAGAAAGAGTTCTTCAAGTTGGTGTTACAAATAAATCACTTGGTTTTTATGAAAGTTTATTCTATTATTCAATTCCTCTATTGGGTTTAAGAAGCTCTGATGGTACAATAGCTGAAGTACTCATCTGGTAACTGAAAGGTCAACAGTTCAAATCCATCAGCTGCTCTGTAAGAGAAAAATGTTGGTCTGCTTTCATCAAGATTACAGCCTAGCAACCCTATGGGACAGCCTAGCAACCCTATGGTTGTTATGGGTTAGAATCCACTCAATAGAAGTGGATTTGGTTTGGGGACTTGATTTAAAACTGGGAAGTCATGTTTTGTTTTTGTTTTTGTTTTTTTATGGATGCAATAATCTCCCAAGTCTTTTTGAGGGTACTAATTAGAATTTTTTATTATTATTTTCAAGTAATTTCTTGTATTATCTTTGTTTTGTTTCCCATGAGGTCACTGACCTTTCAGGTTCACCAAGAGATGCTTTCTGTAAATGTCTAGTGATTCCTCTTTGTTTATATTTACACATGAAGAGCTACATGGATGAGTACTTGTAGTCTTATGAACTAACTACTACCTCAGTAACTTTTAGTATCATGCTTTGATTTTCTTGGGTATCTCTTCCTAAGCTAAGAGCTGTGGACAGCTCTGTCCTGGGATTAGCTTGTAGAAATAACTGAAGGACACTAATTCAGGGGAGCTATAGAGGAACGGGCATGGAAGGGTGAGCACCCCTTTGATGGAGGGTGGAGAGTGGTGGCTTGGGGGATCAGAGGAAAGACAACAAAGCCCAGAATTCAGTTAGTGTTGCGCCCACTGGCAGGGCACCTTGAAAAAGATCTTCTGGTGAATAGATCTGAGCATCGGGTTGATGCCTATGCCTGCTCTGAATTCCTGGTGACCAGAACCTGGGATTCTTCCAGAGCTTTTCAGTGTGACCATTTCTTTGTGCTGGACTGTGTTCTAATAAATTCTGAATACTCTTTCTGCAAACCAATCCTGTTATCTATGTCCTTGTTTTCAGTGAGAGTATGCATTTCTATTATTTTGGTACTTCTTTTTATCATTTCATTAGGAATTGGGGAGGCAAGTAAGGTAAACACAGGAAGTCTGGGCCACCATGATTCAAAATATCCATTTAAAAAGTCTGTCTGTATACTATTGGTATGTATGTATGCACATATTCATGTACATGTGTATCAGGTCTAACTAGGAAAAAAAACTAAACAAAAAGTTGACTATAATTATCTATGAATTTTAAGTTTAAAGATGATTTTGATTTCTTCTTTTTAGTCTTCTCTGCTCTCCAAGTTATCTACCATGACTTTACATTATTTATTGGATGGTCTAATTTTTATAACAAATTCACATACCATAAAATTCATTGTTTTAAACTGTACAATTCAGTACTTCTTACTTTATTCATATGGTTATGCAACCATCACCATTAACTACTTTTAGAAGACTTTTGTAACTCCAAAAAGAAATCCAATGCCCATCAGCAATTACTCCCCATTTCCCCTCTCTTGCCCCTGGCAGTCACTTATTGTCTGTCACTACAGAATTGTTTATTAATGTAAATGGAATCACATGTTATATAATCTTTTCTGCTGTCATCTTTCACTCAGCAGAATTCTTTTTAAGTTTCATCCATATTATTATTATGTTGTTGTTGGTCTGTCCAGTGGGTCTCCACTCAGAGTGACCCTGAATAGAGTTTTCGAGGCACAGCTGGTGAGTTTGAACTGATCACCTGAGGTTCACACCAACCTCCTGGTTGAGTGCTTATCCGACACAGCAAGCAATACTTAATTCCTTTTTCATTGCTGAGTAATAGTTCACTGTCTCGATCTATACCACTATCTACTCATGTGAGTTCATGGACACTTGAATTATTTCTACCATTTGTCTATTACAAGTAGCGCTGGTATGAACTTCATGTACAAGTTGTATATTATTTTTATGATCTGAGAAACATGCCTTTAAAAGCACAAACGATTCTGATTTTTGTTTATATCAGTAAGTCAATTTTTCACCAATTTAGACTGGCTTTGCTCCTACTACTGTGAAGTATTAGTTTACTAGACTTAAAAACCTGTCTAGTACCTGGACAGGATAAATTAACTAGAAATAGCAGACTTTCTGGCATTAACTGGTGATCAATTACTAAACTCAACTTATTTTCAACAGACTAAGGGTACAGAAATGTGTTAATTTCTACAGTATTTACAATCATTTTAGAATAGTAGGCCTCCTTTTAAGTATATCATCATAGAATATATTTCATTCTGTTACACATCACATTCAAAAATCAATACTTTGTACACTGAATTAAAATCTGCCCAGGTTGTAAAGAGAGAGAGGGGGAAAAAAAAAAATCTATTTTGCCATCCACTCATGGAGTGCAACCTTTAGAAAGGGATTATTTCTATTACATTTTCATCAGGGACTAGCAAAGAAAAGTATATCATGTTATTACAGAGCCTGGAAATGTAATGACTTTCAGGTTGCTAAGCAACACCACAATGTTAAAGGCCCCAGTATCTGTGATCTCTAGAGACACTCTCAAATTTCATTAAAACCCACTCATAACCATTATACAAAAGGTCCAAGTAGCGTTTATAAACAGGCTTAGTTTCTTGAAATAATAATGAAGGAATAATAATAAAAAAAAAGTGGCATCAAAACTTTCATAGTACACAAAATCAAATTATCTTGGAGCCCTAATTAATGAAGTATACAATGTTTCTAGGGGTGCTTCACAGCAAGAAAGCCAGTGCTATCGGTTTACAGCAAATATAAGTATTAACTAACCTAAAAAATTTTATCATGTAGAGAACTTTGAGACTTTTTTTGAAGAAAGGATAAATAAGTTCTGTGTATAAAATCGGAATGGGAGGCAGGGATAATTTGTTATGAGAGCTCAATCATTATTTGCTTCAAGGAGGGTTATGATAGCAGCAGGCTTTCAACCAAAACAGGAAAGCAACAGGCCACAGGAAGCTTTTCTCAGAAATATTTTCTAAACATCTCCTTTAGCAGTGATATTGGAAAATGAATTCCTGAACAAGAAAAAGTTATGTGGGGCCTCAACAAAAGTTATGAGAGGACTCAACAATAATTTCATGTGTATCACTAAGATGCTAGTCTAGAATGCTTGGCTCCACTACCCCAAACCAGATGCTAATGAGACATGACCTCTCTATAGTGCACATGGGGACCACCTGCCTTCCTACATCCTTCTCAGATGCATTCCAAGGACAATTCTGGAAGAAGATGGTGTCATCAGTCCAAGTCTGCTCATCAACCCTACAAGTCAGAATATTGATTTAAAACCAAAATAAATGCTTTCTGACACTGATTGTTGTTGGTGTTAAGTGCCATGGAGTCAGTTTGGATTCATAGCAACCCTGTACAGGGTATCCGAGGAACAAATAGTGAGTTTGAACCAACAACCTTGTGATTCAGTTGTGAGTGATTGGTAAACTCCTGAACATGGGTTTGAAATGAGCAATCTCAGAAGCAGGAGGTGGGATCTCACTACCATCAAAGAAGAGCCTGAAGTGGAGTGCATCCTTTCAACCCCAAGATCCCCGCACACTGGATCTCCTTGACCCAGGGACAAAAAAACTGACACAGAAAGAGCAAAGAGGAGCAGCAGTAGCAGACCCAAAAACCAGAGCACAAGACAGATCTGTGGGCTTCCGAACCAACAGAGGAAGTAAAGCTGGGTGACTCTGGATACGAGGCTGGCCTGCAGAGTGGGGTGTACCCAGACATTTCATTGGGAGACCTAGCTTTGCTGACCCATTGTGCTACAGCCGAGTGCCTTCTGGATGAGGCTTGTGGTGGACTGGTGTGCCCTGTGAGCATTTATTAGCAGCCAAAACTGAATTCTGTAACATTGCTCAGGCAGAAAAAGGCCTTCCTGTAGGCACAGCTGAGGAAAGGCTGTCCTGACTGGAAGAACTGTGCCCTGAGCATTTTCTGATCATGTATGGTAACGTGTAAGCTTCTCTAAATAAATCCCGTAACTGTGAGTATGGTGTCTGAGTTCTCCGGGGCCACTGCAATGAATAACTGGACTCTGCTGAGTAAAGAGTGTTGGTGAAGAATGGTTGGTAAGAGTTTTGGCAGTTAGTGTCAGAAGCAGGGTTCATTGAATGGCTTCAGACTCAAATTAGCATGGGGCTTTGTAAGCGAACTATCAAAGGGGCATGGAAAGTGAAAGCCGTGATTCTCAAATGTTTTCTTTGCTTATTATTACCTGAAATGGCCGAAAGGAGTGCACAACATTATTCTGATGCTTAGGGGATAAAAACTGCTATTGGAGTCACCTGGGGTGAAAGCCAGGCCAGATAAACAAAGAGAGCTGATAGGGGGCTAGGGCCTACTGGATCCACCCTCCCAGGCCCAAGACCACAAGCATATGAGGAATAGTCCAGGGTTGGTGACAGGATGATTGGGTGTCTTAGTGAGGGTATCTGGCTATATTATGGATACTGGTTTCTCCAAACTCGTATTGTAAAATAGGTACATGTATGATGGAAATAAAACTGGTTATCTTCATTATAGATAGCGTGTAAACCCACCTTCAGCCTATCATTGCTTGAATATCTGAAAAGAAGAGTTGAAAATTGCATGCAAGAAACTTTTTTTTTCCTCCAAGTTGTTTTAGAGTAAGGGGTTTAGGTAGAAACCTGAACCCCATGCAGCACTGCTAAGAGAACAGGAGATTTATCTGTGAAAGAAACACAGGACAGAATATAGAAGACTGTTTGGCTGTTTCAAATTTCAAGCAAGTAGTTTGCTGTTGAATGTATCAAAGCAGGAAAATTCTGTGCCCATTAAAGATAACCCAATTCAAGGACTGAAAGTTATAGGGAATTGGTGAGTATAAAGCCTAGTATACTCAATGGTGATCACTTGGATCCATATGAGGGAAAGTGGGAGAATTTGCAGCAATAAAGAAATGAATTGAAAGAGAGAAGGAAGGACTAGCTGGTCTGAAGTTTAGGGAGTTGTGTGAACTCCTGAGCCTACGGACCACAACCTACCCAACTGGTGTCAAGGTTTAGACAGTGAAGGGGCAAGGTGGTCTGAAGCACAGGGAGGTGTTTGTGGACTCCCATCTAGACAAAATGAAGAGATGGTGTACATTGCTGGAATTTTGATGGCTTGCTCTGAACTGGACTGGACTGGAATGCTTCAGATGTTCAAACTTCAACCAGATGAAGATTCTCTGCATCAAGAAAGATGTTCAACTTCTCAGAGAACTGGGCTGATAGGGATGGGCAATTTTAAATTTGGATATCTAAAATAGAAGGAGATACTCATGAAGTGGTTGGTTTACATGCTTTCATGAGCATGATCAGTTAAAATGATTGTTGTGGGAAAGTCAATTCTTCAAGTATAAAAGGGTCAATGGTTAGAAGAGCCAATGGGTGGCCTGCACCGCAGTGGATTACTTCATATGGCTTTTCTATCCATAGTTGTTTTAATTCTCACCAAATAACTTTCTCTTGATGAGTGTGAGTAAGAAAATGTGGGAGCAGATACTGATAGGATGATAAGCTTTAGTTGGGAGGTGATCAGTAACAGGGTTCACTATGATTTAAAAACTTGGAAATCTAACAAGGGCTTGATCAATTTTGCTATCCTGCTGGGTATAAAAGGAGCCATCTCAGTGAGTGGCTGTGTGCTCCTTTGCTTGACTAATCAAGCTGGCCCCTAGTTTTTGGAATTTGACTCAGCAGACTGACCTGATTTGCCAGCTTCCAGAGTCTTGTGAATCAACAGCCCAATGCCATGTGAGCAAGTAACACCTGCACACTGATGTCTGAACAGATGAGGGGCTTGCCAGATTCCACAACTGTGTGAGCCACTTCCTTGACCCCATGGTCTCTGAGACATTACAGCAAGTTGCAGAACCCTGGTACTTGGGGGACAATACTAATAATGGGAGGAGTCATGATCGGTATCAGGGAATGCAGAGTTGTACGGCACTTTAGGAAAGTTCAATATTTGGGATGACTTGAACCCTTACCTCAGGAAGTCCAGCCTTGTGTGGACCCTTCTAAAAGACATGATGGTTGTAGGCAGCCATTTCATGGAGTAGTAATGGAAATTTAAGCCAATGTGAAATAGTTTTGGAAAAAATAATAAATAAAAATTAAACCCTTATGATGGTGTCCAAGAGATTAAATATTAGAGATGCTATAATGTACCATCATACAGTTTTGTGTGAAAGACAATTTAAAGTTATTAGTAGAGCCCCATGCAATGGTGTGAAAGTGTTTCTCCAGAGGTCATGGGTTGGCTGGTTTCATGGGGGAGCCCCATGCTCAGAGTAAAACAGTTCCTCTGCTCACTCCTATGGGCAGATGTGACAACACAGGCATTCTGGACGGACTCTGTTCTGTCTCAGCTGGAGTCAGATGTCCAAAACTCTACAGACCACAGCAAGGTCCCATTCACAGCCTAGCTCCACTTGTCTGCCTGGGATCGTCAGGACCAATCTCATTCCATCCCTTTATCCTGGTTTATGTTGGTCACGATTTGAAGCCCAGTTCTTCTACATCACTATTCCCTTGGGCTCTCAATTCCATAGGGCTGTGATTCTCCTCATCCCTCCCCATCTTTCCACTGTGCTCTTTAGGCTCTTTCATTGTGCTCTTTGGACAGTCACCAGCAATGTTTCCTCTGTCTCCAATATCTTCCCTGGATATTCCCTTTGCTTTCTTACTCTTAAAAAAATAAGAGCTTTTCCCTTATAGGGCTTCCCTTGCAGGCCTCACATATCTTCTCCAGAGCCTGGTGGTGGGCTGTTTGATCTTCACTGCTGCTTCTTGACCATTATCCATCCCTTCTCACTGCAGAGCTTTGCATGAAAGGTCAATGTACAATACCATCTGCAACTATTCTTACTTACTATCCTTTTTTTACATATCATTCCTGTTATATTGCCTGGCAATTCCAATGACCACAATGAGAATTCTTCTAGCACTTGACCACTTACTTCTTTGGTTTTCTGAAAGCATTTCAGGTACTCAGCCCTATGATTTTACCCTAGACTTGTTCTTTCCCATTAACTAGAAACCCTCCAGAATCCTCACTTAAGCAGCTCACATTCTTCTCTCTCACTGTTCCTCTCTCCAAGCAGATCTCTTACTTGGAATTCCAGACCTGTAGATCCCATGGCCAACTTGACATTTCCATGTGGATGTCTGACAGGTACCTCAAACTTGACATGTTAAGAATGGACTTCCTGATTCTTCTTTCCCTCATATGAACTTCTCCTGTAATTTTAGCCATTACATTTTTTGACTTAGGCCAAAATTGGCATTGTCTTTTACTAGTCTTTGTCTTATAACCAACCTCCAATATGTTGGCTAATTCTATTGGTTCTATCCAAAATAATAGTTTTTCATTTTCATACCACGATCATGGATTCTTCTGGATTACAGCAGCCTCCTGACACCTTATTCCTCACACTTTTCAATGACTACTCTCAATATAGCAATCAGATTATTGCATGCCTCTATTCAAAACCCTCCAAAGCCTTTCATCTACTTCTGACTAAAGGCCAGTCTTCACCAGGGCTGACATGGTCCTCATGATTTCTTCCCGCTACCACACACCTCCCTGTTATCGCTCTCATCCTACATGTTTCCCCCGTTCATTTTGCTTTAGACAGGCTGGCTGGCTTCCTTGAAGTTTCTAGAATGTCAGGCATGTATCAGCCTGTGACCAAGGCAACTTTTCTGTGCCTGCTCCTGCTCTAAATATCTCCATGGATGCTTTGTCCATTTCCCCAGGTGTTCACTCAGATGCCATCTTCTCAATGACGCCTTCCCTGACTACAGTATTTAAAGGTGCAAGCTCCCCTCCATGTTTCCTCTCTTTCTTTCCTTTTACATTTTCCTTTTCAGTACTTTCACTATCCAAATACATAGTTTATTCATAACTCATGGCTACCATTTCCCTCTCCTCAGCCTGCAATGCGTAAGCTCCATTAGAGAAGGGACTTTCATCTGTTTTGTTTACTGCTCTGTCTCCAGCAGATTTTTAGAACAAAATATGGCACAAATGCACTTTCAAGAAATACTTAATGAATGAGTGGTCACTCTAAGGTTTACTGAAGATGTTTTTGTGTATTACAAAATGCTACATAGCTCATTGGAGTCCTGGTGTGGTACTGTAGGAGAAGGGCTTGACTACAAGGTCGGTAGTTCAAGCTCACCATCCGCTCCTCAGAAAACCCTATACAGGGTTGCTATGAGTCGGAGCCAACTCGGTGGCGGTTAACAACAACTACAACGTATAGCTCATTAGGATCCTGGTGTGGCAATGTACAGTAAGCACTGGACAGTCAACAGCAAGGTTGGTGGTTCAAACCTAACTAGAAAACCCTATACAGGGTCACTATGAGTTGGAACCAACTTGTTGCCACTTAGCAATGACAACACATAGCTCATTATAAGAATGGCTTCATATAATTGAAATATCAAAAGACTAAATTTATTTTAATGAACTTTTCCTTCTTTTTAAATAAACTGGCAACTAAACAATTTGTCACAACTTAGCACAATACTTAGATGGCTAATTTGAGTAAATTTACATTATAAGCTTATTTTTACAACCTCACTTATTCCTGAAAACAAAACAAATAAAACACCTGTGTTGCTAAATCACACACCTAAAGTTGGTCAAATATTTTTATAATTTGAATTCAAAACAACTAGTTTACAAAATAAGGTACATAAGTTTAAATGAACTTATTAACAGCTTGAATTTAAAGTGCTCTTTCAGATAAAAATTTTAAATATCAAATGATTTTTTCCCCCCTGTGGGAAAATATAACACAACTCAACCTGGATTCTTTGTTATATGCAACCTTTATAGCGGCAAGCAGCCCTTTTTAAGAAACACATTCTTATCATATTGTCAATGTGACATACTGCTTCTTTCAGTGAAATGAATCTACTTAATATGGACTACCTAAGGGAAATGGCATTTAAAATATTTTAAAAACAAAAAAACATAAAAATTGAGTGTAGGTGTTCATAAAAAACAGCCCCTCCCCACCCCCAAGAAAAGGCCAACAAACACATTTTCATTACTGTATAGGACTGCAAGGAAGTACTTTTCAGGCATGTTCATCCTAATACTTAACACATTTTGAAAATGGGTTTGGTAAAAGCATGTCATTAAAGAAATCCCCCCAAGAGAATTTGCAGCATTTTGTACATATGAAAATCAAAAAACTCCACAGAAACTTACAGTAACTATAATTTGAACCAGATAATTACTAAGAAACAAGAATTTTTAAGGTTTGGATAAATTAAAAAGCCCTAACAGTAAGTTTTTTGTTTCTAAGGCAGCTCTAGGACATAAAATAAACAGCAAAGTGCTAGCTTTTTACTTACACCTTAGATTGCACACTCTGTGAATTCACATTGTAGGAAGTAGTATTCCTGACTCGTCTTTTCACTCTCCGAGAGATAGTAAACCTGCTATTAATAATAGCAGATTGGTCCTTTCTACATTTTAAATGTTCCCTTCTCGCAGTTTTAAAAGAAACAATTTCTTTTTCCTCACAGAAAGCTATCCTGTTTTTATAGTTTTTAATCTTTGCTTGAAAAATGCTGTCAATGTGGACATAGGAATATATCCCCCCAAGGCTTACTTACTAACTACAAAGAGAAACATGAACACTAACTACCTTTCTAGTACAAAGATTTGACAGTCCTCCTTTGTCAACGCAGTCCAACTCAGCACAACAAAGGTAGGGCCAGTTGACATCATGCTTTCTAATGGGCCATATTAGGAAGATCCCTAATCAATGAGAAGCTGAACTAATCATGTGGAAAGAATCACACTGTTCCAGAATGTGCACCTTCTACAAGGCTCTTTTAAGTCAGTTTCGCGGGGGGGAGAAATGGCAGAAAGACTCTTCTGGATTAAAACAAACTAAGAAAGCAAACACAGTGTTTGAAATTTGGCTCATGGCTCAAAAATAAGCTGTAATGTCATGTTTTAACAACATGGGGAAATGGAATGTGAACTGGATATATTGATATTACAGAACTGTTCATTTCCTTGGGTCTAGTAATGGTATGGTATTTAAGCAGGAGAGTGTCTTAGTGCTATGAGTACATGCTGAAGCACTTAGGGGTCAAATGTCATAATGCTCTTGTCCAAGGTTCAGCAAAAGGGTGAGGTTATATAGAGAGAATATGGTAAAATAATTCTTGAGTTTCTAGGTGTCCATGTACTATTCTTTCAACTGTTCTGGAGTCTTGAAATTTTTGACTATAGCAAGCTGGAATAAATTATTATCGGTGGTAATGGGGCCTTGAACGAAGAAATAGGCTGTTTAGAGAAGACAGGGAATGAATTTTATTTGCCAAGTTTCAAGAAGGGGGCAGGGAAAACTAATTCCACTGAAAAAAGCAGTCAGAAGGAACATTTATGCTTCTGCAGAGCTGGAAAGATCAGACTAAGGAAGACAAAGGTAATCAGACTAGTCATGAGTTGTTGTTGTTGTTAAGTGCTGTCGAGTTGGTTCCAACCCAGAGCGACCCTGTATAGGTTTTCCGAGGAGCAGTTGGTGAACTTGAACCACCGACCCTGCAGTTCAAATAGTTTTGCAGTTTGGTGCATTAACCAGCAGTGCTTATTTCAAAAAGAAAAGGGAGCAGAGGTAGGCAGTACATTTAGGGAAGAATGAGAGATTCAACATGAATGTTGAGAGCTCTTTCTGTGTTGCATGCACATCCCTAGGTAACCTATGGTACAAAGCCACATATTTACTCAAGGTTTCCAAAGATGGAATGCTGCTCTATCGACCACGCACAGCAGACCACCAGCACAGCAATGGGCACTAGTCGTGTGTCTAGTCCACTACTCATTTGCTTCCTACTCAAACTTTCAGGAACGTTTCCCCAGGGAGAGTTCAATCAAAATGTGAGGCCAGATACTGATTTTCTTTATTAGAATAACAACAACAAAGTATAACTACAAATAGGTGATGTGGATTCAAGGCGAGACCCCTCCTGAAAAGTCTACGGAAAAAACTTTTGTGAACTATCACTCCTTAAAATGAAATGCCGTGGGCCTTCAGACTGTGGAAACACGGAATTGGAAGATAGTGGCATTCTTCCACAAACCTTTTGAAGCCCCTATATTCACTTTTTACTCATTGACTACACATGAACATCACAAACTAGTTCCGTGCCTAAAACTGGTTTAAACATACACGACTGACAACTCTATGAAAACAGAAGTAATCCATTGATTGTACATCAATCCTTCCCCCTTTGTTGGGGGGGGTGGGGTAGGAAAGTTAAAAGCAGATGGTCTTAGCATGACATAAAGCAACTAGAAAGGAGAGAAGCAAAATTTTGTCTTTTTTGTTATACTTCAACGAGTAGTTATACTTCAACAAGTAGTTTTTAAGAGTAGTTTAAGAGAAACGAGATCTACTCTGAATTGGCAATTCAAGTTGATATTAAAATTTGGGGGGAGGGGCGAACAGCTACAGAATTCTTAGTTTCATTCAATTTCTTTAATGCTGCGAAGACTCTGTCCATGAAGAAATGTTGCCTTTGTTTTTTGCACAGGGGACCTGTAAGAAAATTTGGAAGGAAGCTGACGGCGAGGATAATAAGGTTTTCTCAAAGTCATTCAGGAACAAGATTCTCTATGAGATGTGGTGGTGATGGTGACTCATAGCAATCCTGTAAAGGGTTTTCGAGGGCGTAAATCTATATAGGAGCAGAAAGCCTCATCTTTCTCCCATGGAGCAGTTACTGGTAGATTCAAACTGCTGATCCTGTGGTTAGCAGTCCATCTCATAATCCACTACACTATTAGGGCTCCTTTCTCTATGGATTGTTGTTGTTAATTGTTGTTGAGTTAGTTCCAACTCATTAACAACTCTGTATAGGGTTTTCAAGGAGCAGCTGGTGAGTTCAAACTGCCAACCATGCAGTTCAAACCGACCTTGTGGTCTAGTGCTTATCCTACAGTGCCACACCCGGGATAGATACGTTTAATTAATCTTTAATACTAATCATCTACAAAATGCAATGCATAAATTGCACCCCTGCAGCAGGTGGATGGGCACAAAGGTGACTACTGGGTGATAGTAATGTCAGTAGGTATAGTAACATCACCCTCCCAGGGATCACTTCTCTGTTTTCATAGAGTAGTCAGGAGTGTATGTTTATACTAATTTTAGACACAAAGTTTGTGATGGTTCAGGTGTAGCCATTATTTTGAGCGTTGAACTAAGCTGTCTTTAATTAAGAAACAAAGAAGCTCTGGTAGCGTAGTGGTTACGAATCGGGCTGAGAGCCTTAAGGTTAGCAGTTCGAAACTACCAGCCGCTCCACGGGAGAAAGATGAGACTTTCTATTCCCATAAAGATTTATAGCCTCGGAAACCCTGTACTGGGTCGCAATGGATCGAAACCAACTTGACGGCACTTAACAACAATTAAACAAGTAGCTAACCTACAAACATTACCATGGGAAAACTCCAACTGATCAAGTTTAAGGGATAGATAAACTTAGGAGATACTTGAGGTATCTAATCACTTTGAAAAACTAGATCACAAGGCTTAATTATAAAATCTCCAAACTTCCTGGTAAATTACCACATAATTAAATCCTTCCGTTTCCTAACATTCTTTGGATGTTCTAAAAATAGACTATAATAAGAAAGTACACCATAAGGGTAAAACATATCCTAGTGCCATTAGCAGAAATTAAACACCTTATTTTTTTGTAAGTGAAAATTGTGGTTTTAGAAAATTACTATCATAAGGTTGAGACTTCAAACAGAAGTTCCTAGAATCCAGGGCCTTTCATGTGATTTACTGGGAGGGATCTGTCATGTTTCCCCATAGATGGCTCTCCAATAACCACAGCATACCAATCACTAACACACTCATTACCTGGCCTTACAAACTATGGACCAAGTATATTTGAGGGTCACCTTCCCTGAAGCCATACAGGTAAAGTCATATTTTTTTTTATTTTACAGGCAGCTAGTGTACTGTTCTTTCTTGAAACTTTTCTGGAGTTTTGAAACTTCTGGCAATAAAAAGTTGGGAGAAAATATTATTAATGGCAATAAGACCTTTACAGAAGAGATGGGCTTTTTATAGAAGGTAGGGAGTGAATTTTACTTTCAAGTAATCCCCAGGGAGCCTGTCTATCCCTCTTTAGCTTCTTACAACTAGAAGGCTGTGTTGCTCAAGCCTCCTTAATCCAATTACTGACACAAGATAATAAATCAACACTGGCCTGTGCTTTTCTACCAAATCTGACTCCCCTGGCCTAGTGAAATGAATCTGAGATGTCAGTTTCCTTACAGTCAGAGGAAATCTTCACTCATGTTCTCTGTATCTCTCAAGTCCCCTTCCTCTATCTGTATACGTAATCTAATTCATTCCTCACATGCTTGGCAGACACTATGGTGAGCCTGAAGCATTCAAGCGTGGACTAAATAAGGTTTTAAGGTTCCTTCAGTTCGACCTAAGGTGCTTACGAAGACCAAAAATGAAGGTGAGAACACAACGTAACTCAGCAGGTAAGAAACAATGGCTACCATGGACAGAATAAAGGGTGCCCAAGGACAGACAAAAGGCAGACTTTCATTCTGGGGTGGGCACTGGCATCACAACACGCTCAGGGTAACCTGCATCATTTCTCTCCCAAATGTACTAAATGTAGTCTATACAGAACTGAACATCAAAACTGGCAATTTTAAGGTCTCAGCTAAACTGACTGGGCCCAAAGATCCTTGTTGTTGTTACATGCCTTCGAGTCAATTTGATTCCGACCCATAGCGACCCTGTAACAGAGTTTCCAAGCAGCAGCTGGTGAACTTGAACGACCAACCTTGCAGTTCAAACGACTTTGCAGTCTGACTCATTAGCCCACAGCGCCACACCAGGACTCCCTAGGATCATTTGTTGTTGTTATTAGGTGCCATCGACTCAGTAACGACTCATAGTGACCTTATGCATAGCAGAACGAAACACTGCCTGATTCTGGGCCAACCTCACTACCTTTGCCACACTTGAGTCCATCGATGCTGTCAAGTTAACCAATCCATCTCGTTGGCGGTCTTCCTCTTTTTCTCTGACCTTCCACCTTACCAAACATAATGTCCTTTCTCCAGCGACTGGTCCCTCTTGACAATATGTCTGAAGTATGAGAGATTAAGTTTGGCCATGTTGGCCTCCAAGGAGCACTCTGGCTGCACTTCTCCCAACAAGGATCTGTTGGGGTTTTTGGCAGCCCATGGCACTTTCAATATTCTCTTCCAACACCATAACTCAAAAGCATCAATTATTCTACAGTCTTCCTTATTCACTGACCAGCTTTTACATGCACATGAGGTTACTGAAAATACCATGGCTTGGGTCAGGTGCACCTTAGTCCTCAAGCTGACATCTGTGCTCATCAACACTTTCAAAAGGTATTGTGCAGCAGATTTGCCTAATGCAATACATTGTTTGATTTTTTGACTGCTGCTTCCCTGAGTGTTGATAGTAAGAGCCTTAGTTGGGTGTTATTTTGTATAACTTGGACCCAACAGTGGCTAGCCCAGCTTTCTACAGGTTTCAAAGCACTTTTCACAGATGACTACAAAATAAAAGTAAATATATACATATTTTTTAAAAAGGTATTAAGACAGTTGACAGAACTGGGAAAAGGGCAGCAGTTTAGTAAAATTGCATCAATATCAAATATCCAAATTTAGATACCAACACTTAGAGAATACACTTTTTCTTAGGAAATACATTTAGGTATTAACAGGTAAGGAGGCAAAAATAACTACCTTACTTTCAATGGCTCAGAAAAACGATTCATGGAAGTAGACAGATAAAATGAGAAATATTAACAACAGGTGCTTATGATGAAAGGTATCCAGGAGTTTACGATTTTTACGATTTTTCTAGAAGCTTAAAATGATGTCAAGGAAACTGCTCCTTGTCCACTGGACTCCAGGGAACCCCCTAGCCCAGCCCTGGTTTCTATTTGAACTCACCATTCTCTTAAGGATCCTCAACAGAAGCTTGTGCTCCTTGGGGTCCTTCTTTGAAGTAAGTAATTCAGCAAAGCTTTCTGCATTTTCAGGAGACAGGCTATCTGGGTTTTCCCCTCCATACAACTGAACCAGTATAGAAAGACACTTGGAGGACACCTCAAAAATTTCAGGATCTTCACTGGGGAGCTGAAAAAGAAACAAACAGGACTTCTTAAACTCCAAAGAAGATGGTATTAGTCTTTCTCAAGAAATATAGCAAAATGTGAATAGTGAGAACACCAGTCTGAATACACAGCCTCACTAACTGAATATGTACTTTTCAACACAGCTTTTTCAAACTGTATACAGCGACTTGAACTAGGCTAGTAACAAAGTCAATTAGATCCTGTGTTGCCCTTCTTTAATACAAGAGAAGAGCACGCAACTAGCAGAAGACCCATATAAATGTTAAGCACATATAGGAGTAGCATACACACATAAATATATATATATATACATAGAGGTTTAAGTGTGTGTTTATGGATATAAAGAGTTTGATTATTATTATTTTTTAACTGACATATACACTGGATAAAATTAGCTAGCATTTTGTGGAGAATTTCTACATCTAAACTCAAGAGGTATATTGTGCTATAGTTTTCTGTTTTGCATACTTGGTTTGAATTTAGTTATGACATAGTAGTCATCTCAAAGATTGAGTTGGGAACTATTCTGTACTCTTCTTTTTCTGGAAGAGATTGTGTAAAATGGTGCTAAATCTTCGTTAAATGTTTGTAGGAACTCTCCACTGAAATCAGCTGAGCCTGGAGACTGCTTTTCAGGAGTTTATAAATGACAAATCAAATTTCATTAATAATTATATGCCAATTTAGTTGTTCATGTTGACTGATTTATGGTAGTTGGTGGTTGTGGAGGGAATTGATCCATTTCTTCTAAAATATCTAAATTATGAGCATAAAATTATTCATAGTTTCCCCTTGCTATTATTCTTTTAATGTCTATGGAGCAATACATGCTGTTTGGTACCAATGAGTCACCCTAGGCACAACAGAACGAAGCACTACCCGGTTCTGTGCCATCCTCACAATTGGTATTACACGTCAGCCCAATGCTCTTATCACTTTGCCAGTCATCCTATTTCCATGGAGTTCTTCCTCTTTTTTTGCAGACCCTCTGTTTACCAAGCATGATTCCCTTAACCAGGGACTGGTTCCTCCTGACAAATATCCATCCTGGCTTCTGAGGAGTATTCTGGCTATATTTCTTCTGAGACAGATTTGTTTGTTCTTCTGGTAGTCTAAGATACATTTTTTTTAGAAAAAAAAACCAAAACTGTTGATTGTGAATTGAGTGAAGGTTTACAGAGAAGATCATCAGTTTTATATGCACAGAGCATATACCCTACTTCATTACAATGACTGCAGTCCCTTCATATATAAACAGTTAACAGCATTTACCTCTATTCACTTTAACATTGCAGTTTTCTGTCTCCCGCTACCTTATCGTTTCTC
>NW_006408642.1:1591971-1601960 GCF_000296735.1 Chrysochloris asiatica
CATTACAAATTCCTTTAATTTCTATTTCTCAGGAAATTTCCTAATTTTGCCATCATATATGAGAGACAGTTTTGCTGTGTATATGATTCTTGGCTGGCAATTTTTTTTTTTTTCCTTCAGCGTTATATATACCATCCCATTACCTTCTCACCTACATGGTTTCTAATGAAAACTGAGAGCTTAGTATTATTGGTTCTCCATTATAGGTAACTTTTTGTTTTCCCGAATTTCTTCCTTGTTTTGGTTTTGGAGGGTTTGATTATTTTATATGTCTTGGTGATTTTCTTTCGGAGTCTCTCCTGCTTGGGGTTTATTAAGCTTCTTGAATGGTTATCTTCTCATTTTTCATGATGTTAGGGAAGTTTTCTTCCAACAACTCTTGGGAAACTTTCTCTGTTCTTTTTGTTGTCTTTTCTTGCTCTGGAATCCCAATCACCTCTAAGTAGTTCTTCATCGTATTCCAAATGGCTCACTAATATCGACTTCCATTGCTTCAAATCTGTTCCTTTGGCCTTTCAATGTATTGTCGATTTCTGAAATCTTACTATTGATCTTTTGGACTTCCAAGTATTTTGCATAGTTTCAAAATTTGCATTTATTTGTTTGTTCTTTTAGTATCTTCATGAATTCTTCTAATTTCTTCTTGTTTTCCTCAATGTTTCTATAAATCCTTTGAAGGTACATAAATTCAATCCTTTGAAATAATTTTCAAGTAAGTCCAATAATTTTTTCTTCCTCAGTAACGTTTTCTGGCTCTGCAACTTGGTTATTTGTTTGAGCCATTCTCTCGTTTCTTCATATGAGCTAAAAATTGCCAGTTGTCTCTGGGGACATTATAGGATTATCATATTTGTATTTAATTGATCATTGTATAGTGATGTGTTCTCAGGTTCTCACCAACTGCCTCCTCTGGGTATAGGAAACAGAAATGTGTATACTGTTCTCATTCACTGAATGTGGACCTCAGGTTAGGGAGGGTTGAGCTGGTGTTAGCTACTGTGTATCATTAATCAAGTGGTACAGGAGCGAGCACTAGCTGTTGCTCAGTGGGTGGAGCTGCAGAGAAAATGGGTGTGGCTGGGCTGTATGGGCAAGGTTGCTGCCTCCTGTTGGGTGAGAAAGAGAAAACCCCTCCCCCCTCACACACAAGAAAACAAAAGAGAATAAACAAACAAGGAACCAACAATGAAAAGAGAAAATTTTACGGATATATGTTGTTTTTAAGTACCATCAAATCAGTTCCCATCCATATTGAGCCTGTACAGGGTTTCCGAGGAGCGGCTGGTGAGCTTGAACCGCCAACCTTGCAGTTCAGATGGCTTTGCAATCTGGCGCATTAACCCACAGCACTACACCAGGACTCCAATATATATGGACTCCAATATACGCTCCAATACATATGGAGTCCTGGTGTGGCACTGTGGGTTAATGCGCCAGATTGCAAAGCCATTTGAACTGCAAGGTCGGTGGTTCAAGCTCACCAGCTGCTCCTCGGAAAAGGGTTTACAGTCGCTATGGGTGGGAACTGATCCGACGGCACTTCACAACAACAATATATATAAACAGCAGCAACCAGAAAAAAAGAATGTAGTAACTATAAAGACAAAAGAGAAACAAGAAAATGGAGCTATAGAAGATGGAAAAATAAAAGTAACAAAAAATTATTTAAGAATAACTAAAAAAAAGAGAAGACAGACAGGAAAGTGCAAGTATTGTTGTTGTTATTAGGTGCCATCGAGTCAGTACCGGTGGAAGTATAGAGGAGAAAAATAAGAGAAAAGTCCAAGGAAGAAAGAAAAAAAACACTTGGAAAACCCACGAAGAGGGAAGATAAAGAGATTAGAGAGTAGGAGGAAAAGATCAAAACGGGAAAGAAAGAAAAGGGGAAATGAGAAATAGAAAAAATGAAGGAAATACAACAGCAGATACAGAAAGGATAAAATTCAAGGCAATGGAAAGAGAAGAAGAAAGGATGAAATTCAAAGGAATAGAAAGAGAAGAAGAAGAAGGAATAAGCAAACAAAAACAATGAAACAAGAAAAGGAAAAAAACAAACCCACAAACAAAACCTAAAGAAAGCAGTGCAGGTATTGGACATGGAGAAGAGAAAACTCTGGGAGGGGGCTCCTGCAAGCCAAGGATTCACAAGGCCTTACAGGAGGGATGTGATAGCAGACCTCCTGGTTCTAGATGGAGTTCTGATTGACCTTGATGTTGTCTAGGTTGAGGGCACTCAGTCCGTAAGGAGTTTGTGGAGGCTTTTGATAGAGGTGGTTTCAGTATCCAGAGGGCAGCTGAAGGAGGGTGACTGGTTATATGCTGCTCTGGTGGCTGTGTGGGTTCTGTAAGTCTGGAGCAAAGACCACCTGAATCCAGGAACCAATGCAGCTCACTGAAACAGCACAGCAGGCCCCTACCTGTGGCTCTGAACTCCTGGAGAGCAGGGCTATATGAGAGTTCTGGAATACGCACTTTTCACAATGATACCCATAGCTGGTCATGATACACACAGTAAAAAGTCTGTCCATAGTCAATAAAATACCTCAAACATCTTTCTGGTATTCTCTGCTTTCAGTCATCTAATGCTAGCAGTGATATTCAAGTTCCACATCCTCTTCTAAATCTGAATTGGATTTCTAGCAGTTCTCTGTCAATGTACTGCTGCAGTTGTTTCTGAATTATTTTCAGTAAAATTTTACTTGCTTGCGATATTGGTATTGTTCTATCAATAAGGCCATGTTTTCTAACTTCTGACCCTTACTGTTTGTTTACAACCTTTGCTTTTCAATCACCAGTAAATAGATACTACTCAGTGGAGAGTCTACCTTCCTCCACACCCTCTGGATCTAGGCTCCCTCTTGAAAGCTTGTAAGCCAGTCACTTCTTGCCTTTGTAGTCCCCCCATTTTGGGTAGCCAATGTTCAAGTTGCCCATCCCTGTCTATTCTGTGTATGGAGGGGGTGGGAATGATCCTCACTGTAAAGATTTGTTCCCTCTTTTGAGCTACTGCATCCATAGGTGTAGGTCAAGCTCATCAAATTGTATCAGATTACTCTTTTTTCTTCTTCTAGTTGAGCTCTGATCATCCAGTCATTGAAGCCAGGTCAAGTGGGTATTATCTGCAAGTGTGGGTGTTCTTAAGCATATGCCCTCTCTTCTTATCAGCTGGACACTTCAGTCTCCACTCTAGTCCTCTGTGGCTATGTCAGTGACTCTGGGCTCAAGAGTTCTCAGGTCTTGCCACACTGCTGGCCAACCAGGTCTCCACCCGGGTTCACAGGAGTCTATTGAATGTTGTAGGGCTTAGCTCGCAATTTATCAATACATCTTGACGGCATGTTTAATAAATTTCAATCTGAAGAAGTTGGTAGAATTCTCCCATTTCACTATTACTGGCTTGTTATGTAAATGGTTGTTATGTGAATTTTAGCATCAGTGGTATTAACTGGTCTTTCTTGTAGGTGTATAGATATTATTGTATCACTGACCAAATTGTACTTCAAGACAGATCTTGAAATGTTCTTTTTGATGATGAATGTGACACCATTCCTCTGGAGTCTGTGATTCCAGCATAATAAATCATATGATTGCCTGATTGAAAATGGCCAGTATCAATCCATTTCAACTCACAAATGACTATGATTATCAATCTGTATATTTTCCATTTCATTTTAGACAAAACTTCAAATTTTACTAGATTCATACTTACTTAGTACATTCCATGTTCCAATTATTAATGGATGTTAAAGCCATGTCTTATCATTTTAACTTGTGCCCAATCAACAAATAAAGATTTCAAAACTTTAATTGTG
Organism: Chrysochloris asiatica; assembly: GCF_000296735.1. NCBI lineage: Eukaryota > Metazoa > Chordata > Mammalia > Afrosoricida > Chrysochloridae > Chrysochloris > Chrysochloris asiatica. The sequence continues at coordinate 1,595,784 of NW_006408642.1, forward strand.
TGATCAGGATCAACTCTACTTTGAGGAGGCAGCTCTTCTCCAGTCATAATTTGAGTGCCTACCAAACTGAGGGGTTCATCTTCCAGCACTGTACCTGAAAATATTCTTGTGTTATTCATATTGTTTTCATCTTCCAACGCTATATGTGACAATGTTTCATTGCTAGTCCGAAGGTTTTCAGTGAGTAAACATTCAGAAGTGGTCTGCTTCGTTTTCTTCCTATTTGTCTGTTCCACTGAAACCAGTCCACCGTGGGTGACCCTGCTGGCATTTGGATTATCAGTGGCAAAGCTTCAAGCATCACAGCAACATGAAAGCCATCAAAATATGACAAACGTACACAAGTGGTGGATAGAGCTATACTGATATCCCCTATTTTGTTAATTACACTACTAATTTTTATTGTTTCTCCTTCTATCTTTGTCAATTTGCTAAAGTTTTAGCACTTTTATTGAGGTTTTTCAAAGAGTCAGCTCTTTGTTTCATTGATATTTTCTCTAGTTATTTCCAAAAAAACATTTCTTTTTGTGTTGTCATTTGGGTTTTTTGAAATTATTTCCTTCTGTTTGCTTGTTTGGGTTTAATTTTGTTCATGTTCTCTTTCTAGTGCCTGTAGTAATAGCTTAGAGAATTCATGAGAGACATTTCCATGTTTCCAAAATACATAATTGATACTATGTATTTTTTTATCACTGCTTTAGCTACATCTCACATATTTTGTTAAGTAATTTCACTTTTATTCATTATGCATTTAAAATTTTACTTTTAAAGATTTCCCCTTTGATACATGAAACTTTTAGATATGAGTTTCTTTTTAAGAATTTGCAAATTTTCTGTTGTCTTTATGTTCTTGATTTCTAGTTTTATGATGATCAAAGAACACCTACTGCATTATTTCAGTTCTTTTACACTTACTGAAGTTTGTCTCATGGCCCTTATGACCATATGGTCTATGCTGGTAAAAGTTCCATGGATTCTTGAAAAGAAAATGTGTAGTCTCCTGCTGTGAGGTCAAGTGTTGTACATACACGTGTATCAAATTATACACTGTTGTTTGTATAGCTGTTTTTGTTTGTCTGTTTTTATGGTTTTGTTTTTTCCCTTTCTTTCAGGTTGTTCTATCAATTGCTAAATGAGGTTCTGAATTTCCTAACTATAATTGTGTATTTGTCTACCTATCCTGTCAAATCCATCACTTTTGATGCATAAATTTTGAAGCTCTGTTGTTTAATGTGCATATATTTACATGGGTATTTCTCTCCAGTGGATTGTTCATTTATTTTTTTTTTTATCATTATTTAATGGCCCTCTTTATAGCAAGGAATTTTTTTTTCTGAAGTCTAATTTACTTAATATTAATGTAACCACACCTGCTTCTTTAAAATTAATGGTTGAATGGGATATCTTTATACACCCTTTGAAAACTTTAAACCTGCCTATACCATTATATTTGAAATAACTTTCTTTTGGAAATCATGTTGTGGGATCATGCTTTTCACACTGGTGTGGCACTGTGGGTTAATGCGCCAGATTGCAAAGCCATTTGAACTGCAAGGTCAGCGGTTCAAGCTCACCAGCTGCTCCTCGGAAACCCTATACAGGGTCATTATGGGTCAGAATTGACTCGACAGCACCTAACAACACCACCACCAACAACAACACTATCTTTTAAATGGAGTCTTGGTATGGCACTGTGGACTAATGTACCAGACTGTAAAGCCATTTGAACTGTAAGGTCTGTGGTTCAAACTCACCAAGTACTACTTGGAAACCCTGTACAGGGCCGCTATGGGTTGGAGCTGACTTGACAGCACTTAACAACAATCTTTTAATTGGTATCTTTACACTATTTATACTTAATGTGATTACTGAGATTCGAGGGTATAAGTGTAAGATGACCTTTTATTATTTATGCTGTACTTGATTCCCTGTTTCTCTTTCCTTACCTTCCTATGGGTTACCTGACGGTTGTTTTTTATTTCTGATGATAATGACTAAAATGATCTTTTCTTCACTCTCATCTTTGTTTTCTGTGCTGTTTTATTTACATTAGTCTATTTGTTGATGTTAAGCTTCCCACAATGTCTGGAAGCCTTTGGCTACCTATCTTGTGAATGAAAGACTGTGTGGGTTATTATAGGCAGCTAGCTTGGATTTACCCTGCATGTATGGATATCTGGTTTCTTAAAGTGGCTGCCCATGTCTGCCCATCCCTTTCTGTATTCAGTGCTTACTTTTTACTCTGCAATGCTTCTTTCCTAGGCCCTACTCCAATACTAAAAATCATCACTGAAAGTCCATTTTACAGTGCAGTTTTTGAATAGAATGCTGGAATAAAACAGAACAATATGGAAGGGAGGAAACTGATTAGCATGATTTTTCGAGTGTTAATCTTCAGTATAGCTTGGTGAATGCCCTAGGACATTCATCAGTGTTTTACCTCACGTTTTGAGCTTACACATCCTCAGCAGCTGTTCCTACCTTCTGGTAGCTTTCTTCGATGTGTGTTCTGGGTGACAGGCTTCTTCACTACTTCAATTTAGCCCCATCTGCCTTCAATTATTCATTAATTCCACAAAAGTTCCTCCCCATGAAAAGGCTCTCTTTCTGTTTTACAAGTACTATGGTGGTGGTGCTGGTTAGGTACCGAGGAGTCACTTCCGACTCATAGCAACCCTGCATAGCATTTCTGAGGCTGTAAATCTTCACAGGAGCAGAAAGCCTCATCTTTCTCCTGCAGAACAGGTGGTAGTTCCAAACTATTGACTGGAAGGTAATCAGCCCGACTCGTAACCACTACACTCCCAGAGATCCTTACAAGTACTATGAGATATATTTAATTCTTTCTTTTCCCAATTTTTGAGTTCACAAGACAAAAGTTAACACCACCTCCTATGACACCTGATCAACTATAAACATCAGCCAAATCCAGTCTGAACTGAAGTGCATGAATGGCTAATGAGAACAGTGCACAAGCTTTCATTCTCTGCACCCATAGGAGACATTAGCATTAACACAACAGAAATTTAGAAACTGAGAAGAAAACTCATGAACCAAATGAGCTCAGTGCAGAAAAGTATGTAGAACTAAGAAACCAGCAGTTCCACAAAGTCACAAAGAAAAATAACAGCAATCAATTCATACCTGTCAATAATTACACTGATTGGACATTGAGTCACTTCACCAATAAAGACACAGAGAGGGCAGAATGGATCAGAAACAGAATCTTTCAATACACTGTCTACAAGAGGCACATTAAAAAGACACACCCATTCGTCAACAGAAGAACGGGTAAACAAACTTTGCTACACACACACAATGAAATACTATGCAATGTAGAAGAATAATGAATCTGTGAAACATCATACAACATGAAAGAACCCAGAGGACATTATGCTGAGAAAAATGGGAAGAAAAATGATTCATGGAATACAGGGTAAGCACATATTAACACAGGTAACAAAGAAAAGCATTATATAACAAGAGGAAGGTTAGCAGAGAAGGAATGAAGGTAGTGGGAGACACAGGGAGGAACTGTTAACTGTTGGTACATGGAGGGGATTTCAGTCATCACAATGAAGCAAAGCATAGGATTTATTTAATGTAAAACTAATGATCTGCTCTGTAAACTTCCACTCAATTTACAATAATTTTTTTTTTTTTAAAGAAAAGTCATGCATAGACTTCAAATTTTTATTTGTAGCTAGTGTTCGGTTGTATTTTTTTAAAAAAAAACACATTAAAATATAATACAGATTAAAGAATTCCATAAATGTGATGGGGGGGGGGCAGATTTACAGTCTCCAAAACCCTAGAAAGCAGTTCTACCTTGTCCTGTAGGGTCACTGTGAGCCAGAATGGGCTGAATGAATGGCAGTGGGTTTGGTTTGGGCAGTGGGTTAAGTGTGCAATAGCAAGATGAAAAAGTTTGAAATATTCTTGTGAAACATCAAAATTCTTTTGAAAATTCTTGGTGACACAAAGACAAAAAGTGAACACATACTGATGGAAAACAGCGCCAGTAGATTTGCTTGACCCAAGGTTGCCACAGATCCTCAATTTGTAAAATATACACTATCTACAAAATGAATAATGAAGTGAAACATACACACAGACACATACAAAATTTGGAGGTAGCTGTTGAGATAGGCACACACATCAAGGTTTCTATTTCAGTCTACATTATGTGTTCATTTTTAATTTAACTTTGACTCATTGTTCAAATAACTAGAGGATGTTTATGGAAGTAACTTCAAGCAATTCAAGGATGGTTCATTTCCTGTACTCTTGTAAGTCTGAAGATGTCTGTATTTAATTTGTACTTTAGAAAAAAATTGTGTAAAAACCTTCTCATCTTCCTTAGAATACAAGGAACAGGATATAATCAACAGCCTGAAACAGAAGCAACTACAACAAACAATAGCAGAGAATATGCAGCTAGAGTTCATAGGACAGTACCAGACAAAAGAGAGCTACCAACGATCAATGAAGAAGAAATATAAAACCTGTCTAACACAGTCTATTAGTGAAAATGAATCTGTGGTTGATACTTTCCTATCAAGAAAACTTCAGCTCCAGATAGCCTTAAGAACTCATTCTATGAATCCAGTATTATCTTGATACCAAAAAGAGACCAATATATCTTTATAAATATAGATGCATTCTCAATAAACATTCTGTAGCAAACAGTATCTAAAAGCATATTTAAAGGCTTAGATAAGTAGGATTCATCAAAGAAATAGAAAGTCAGTTGAACATCCGAAAAGCAATCGGTGTTATGGTGGCTGTGTGAAACCAAGTCAGTTCCACCTGACAGCGACCATGTATAGTGTTTTTGAGGCTGTACATATTTACAGTACTGACAGAATAACAAGAACTATACAGCCATCTCAACAGTCACAGAAAAGGTGTATGGCAAATTCAACACCTTTTCATGATAAAACAAAACAAACCACTTGACAAGCTAGGACTAGAAAGGAACACTGTCAAATTGATGAAGGGCATAAGCACAGGACTACAAGGTCTGGATGAATCACAAGGTCAGTGATTCAAACTCACCAGTCGCTCCTTGGAAACCCTATACTGGGTGGCTATGGGTCAGAACAACAAAAACAAAACAAAACAATCTTTGAAGAAAAAACCCTATAGTTTCACCATGTTGTTATTAAGTGCCGTCAAGTTAAAAGTGGCTTATAGCAACCCTGTATAGGGTTTCCAAGGAGTGGCTAGTGTGAACTGCCAAATCTGTGGCTAAAACTGACAATGCAGTCCAGCACATTAACCCACAGAGCCACAGCAGGACTCCAGCGTTTCATCATACAGAATGGCCAAAGACTGAATCATTTTCCCCAGAGATCAGAAACAATATAAAGATGTCAGCTTTTGCTACTTCTATTCAACATTGTACTGGAAATTCTAGCACTGGTAATTAGGTAAAAATAAATAAATAAAAAGTGTCTAGTTTGGAAAGAAAGCAATATGACAATATTGGCTGATGGCATGACCTTGCATATAAACAATCCTAAGTGATCCAAATAAAGAACTATCGTTGCTCTGCCTGTATGTTGTGGAATCAGTTCTGACTCACAGGGTCTGACAGAGCAGAGTTACCCCAGAGGATGTCCTAGGCTGCTACTGTTTTGGGAACAAACTGACAGGCCTCTTTTCTCCATCAAGTGACTGATGGGCTCAGACTGCTGACCTTTCCATTAGCAGCAGAGGGCACCCTTTTAAAAAATAAATTGACCGTAAATGTAAAGGAGGTTTGCTTCGGGGCTCTCAATTCTGTCCCACTGGTCTTTATTTCTAGCTTCGCTTGTACCACAGTAGTCAGATGACTGTAGCTGTACTAATATACCGCATTAGAGCTCATTAGTTCAGCAAAGTTTCAGGACACAAGTTCAATATCCAACATTCAACTGTATTTCTATACACTAGCAATGAAAAATCCAAAAGCAAAATGAAGGAAAGAACTCCATCTGTAATGGAAAGAATGCCATCAGAAAGAACAAAATGTTTAAGAACAAAGTTAACAGAAGAACAGACTTGTACATTGAGAACTATAAAATACTGGTGAAAAAAAGAGACTTACAAAAATGGAAGAATGTACCATGTTCCTGGATAGGAAGACTTAACATTGTGAAAATGTCAATACTGCCCAAAGCAATTTATACATAT
>NW_006408642.1:1604655-1609314 GCF_000296735.1 Chrysochloris asiatica
CGAGGATCATTCCTACCCCCTCCATACACAGCAGACAGGGATGGGCAACTTGGATATTGGCTACCCAAAGTGAGGGGGCTAAAAAGGCAAGAAGTGACTGGCTTACGGGCTTTCATGAGGGATCCTAGATCCAGAGGGTGTGGAGGAAGGTAGAATCTCCACTGAGTAGTATCCAATCTGTTTAGGTGGGGCTGATGCAAGGAAATGCGGATAGGTCTTTTGTGATACAATAGTGAATAAATGTTATCAGAACTGATTGTGAAGGTTGGAAATGTAAAGGAAGGCATTTTTTAGCAAGGAGGGGAGTGATTAACTTTGTAGTCTAGGAGCGGAGGTCCCTGGGACCATCAAGGGAGAAAAGCGGAGAGTGGGACTGTACCCCAGAGAGGCAGAGATGGAGGCAGAGATGATGATGTAGAGAGATGGAGCAGCTGGGGGCCCAGAGAAGGAGAGGGGTTGTGTGCTGATGACTGGGGGAAGGCTTGCAAGGTATACCCTTTGGTTGGTTGATGATGCATGGAGGGGATTGTAACCATGGCAATGAAATGAAATACAATAGGATGAATGTAAAACTAATATTCTCCCATGTAAACTATCACATAATTCACAATAAAAATTTTTTAAAAAAAATACTGCTGAAAAAATAAATCAAGTCCTAAATAAATGGAAGGGAGCATTGTGGCTCTATAACATAAACACTGCACTGTGAAAAACAAGGTCGTGGACCTGAGCCCACCAGCTGCTCTGTGGGAGCAAGGTGAGACTTTCTGCTCCTGCAAGAATTTATAGCCTTGGAAACCTTAACACAGAACAGACTCAAGGGCACATAACAAAAAAAAAAACAAATGGCAAGACATCCCATGATAATGGACTTAACACTGCTAAGACAGCAATATACAAAAAACTAACACTGTGATAGCACCTGAAGTCTAAAGGCATGTGAGCTTCAGCAGGCTGTGGCCTGCAGTCAGAGTCCTAATTATATATGTCCTTCAGGAACAGTCCTGGTGTGGCACTGTGGGTTACTGTGCTAGACTGCAAAATCATTGTAACTGCGAGGTTAGAGGTTCAAGCTCACCAGTCACTCCTTGGAAACCCAAAACAGGATTGCTATGGGTCAGAATTGACTCGATGGCACTAACCAACAATAGCAAGATGAAGGACTGGAGTCTTGGTATGTCATTGTGGGTTAATGTGCTGGACTGCAAAGTCAGTTTGAATCAAAAGGTTGGCAGTTCAAGCTAACCAGACAGTCCTCAGAAACCCTATACAGGGTATCTATTGATCAGAACTGACTTGATGGCACACAACAACAACAACATAATACAAAGGACTCAGTGGTTCAAAGCCACCCATCACTCCTCTGAAATTCTAAAAAGGGTCACTATGAATCAAAACCAACACAATGGGACTTAACAACACAAAGAACAAAAGAACTTGGCCTAGGCATATCTTTTTCAGAATAGAGGCATTTAGGTGATGGTCAATTACTATTTTTGTCTTCCCTTTTCTAGACTGTTGGACTAGGTCTGCCTAGCCACTGCCACTACAGAATTGTATCAATGATCATTTAACAAAGAATTATGATCATTCAAGTGGTGTGGCACTGTAGGATACAATCACTGTTCCTCGCAAACACTATACAGAGTAATTAGGAGTCTGAACCAGCTCAGTGGCACTTAACAATAACATGGAAGGATAAAGCTTTGGCTGATTTTGAATTTTTACGTATACTGTTAGTTTTGTGTTATTAGAACTAAGGCAGACATTGTTCTTATGGTATGTCCGTCTGTTTCCCATCGCTGTGTTTTCACTGCATATGCTAAATAAAATCTCTGTTCTTCAACAGAATAACTTTGTGATAATTTCCCTTGTTTTATTGGGTGCCATTGAGTTGGCACCAACTCATAGTAATCGTATATACAACAAAATGAAACACTGCCTGTTCCTTCCCCAACCTCACAATCATTGCTATGATTTAGCCCATTGCTGCTGCCACTGTTGCCAATCCATCATGTTGGGGGTCTTTCTCTTTTCCTACTGACCGTCAACTTTATCAAGCAGGAAGTCCTTCTGCAGGGATTGGTGCCTCTTGATAATATTTCTGAAGTCTGGCCATCCTGGTTTCTAAGGAGCACTCTGGCTGTACTTCTTCCAACTCACATGTGTTTGTTCTTTTGGCAGTCCATGGTACTTTTAATATTCTCTTCCAACACCATAACTCAAATGCATTCTATGGTCTTCTTTATTCATTGTCCAACTTTTACATGCATATGAATTTATTAAAAATACCAAGGTTTGTGTTAATTCATATGAAAACGACCTTAGAGCAATTCATTTGAAAATCACAAAGTTGTTTTTTTTTCTTTTTTAATTGACAAGGTGATCCTGAAATTCACATGGAATATGAAAAATAGTCAAATTTCAAAAAGGACTAAATCAAAGGACTCCCACTTCCTAAATTCAACATTTCCTACAAAGCTATGGCTATATAGCCAATACGGTACAATACAAGAACAGAAATCAAGACCAATGAAACTTAATTGAGAGCTCAGAAGCAAACCCTTCCATATATGGTCAATTTATACAAATCTGATGCACAAGACTTTTTAAAGTGCTGAAGAGCAAAGATGTCAGCTTGAGGACGAAGGAGTGCCTGACCCAAGCCATAGTATTTTCAATAACCTCATATACATGTGAAAGCTGGACATATGTGGTTATTCCAAGGGAAAAGAAAGGAACTTGAGTGTTTTAAAAGGTTTATGTGTTTGACTGCCTTATGGATATAGATTTCTCCTGCCTATTATTATAAAATAGACATACATGTGTGATAGGAGTATTGGAAATTATGATTACGCAGAGCTTGTAAGTCCACCTTCAGCCTATACTTAATTGTATTTGCTAAATGGGGAGTTAGAATTTGCCCAGAAATAAATAAGCTTTTTGCTTTGCCCCACCCAGAACTTTCAGAGTTGGAACATTTACATTTGAAAAGACATGCAGACCAAGCCAGAACTGCTGGGAAGAGGTTCCAGAACACACACACACACACACACACACACACACACACACACACTACTTTATCAAGCAGGAAGTTTGGCATTTTGTGTTCAGAGTAATCAAAGCAAGGAAACCTCCCTCAAGGAATGAAAATTAAAGGGAACTGACAAAAAGGATGCTTGCTGGTGATCATTTGGGTCTAATCTGAGGGGAAAAGCAGCAATGAAGACATGGGCTGAGTCTGAAGATGTTACACTGGCACCAGTTGATGTTGAGATGATGAGATATGAGAAAAGGCCGGCTAGTGTGAAATTTAAGGAGTTGTGTGAACCCCTGAGCCCATGAGCACTGACCTTAAGCCCATGAAGGATAGAGCTGAGAGTGAAGATGCCAGCTGGTTTGAAGGGCAGGGAGGTGTGTGGAAACTCCCAAACTTGCAGCTGATACCCATGTGACCTAGTTTGGGCAGCTAGGGCTGAGCTGACCGGAATTTGACCAAGTGATAGTAAGGATGCCTGATACAAGGAGCAAGTGCCAACTGCTACAATTTGTTGGACTGGACTTTTGTTTATGGATAGAGTTGGTCAAAATTCCAACTGTAGTGGAAGATTCTTCAACTCAAGGAACATGTCTGCCTCCTCAGTATACTGGGTTGGAAAGGACAGGCAATTTGGACATTGGCTATCAAAAATGGGTAAGAACTATACAGGTACAAAGTGGCCGGCTTATAAGCTTTCATGGACATGTTTAGTTTTAGAATGAAGGAACACATCACTGACAAGTTTGCCTGTTTTCCAGATGGGTCTTATGAAAGGGGGTGGGGGATGATGCTGAGAGGATTTTATGATTTAATTTTGAGTAACTGTTAGAAGGATTACAATGAGCAAATCTGTAATTGTAGAAGCTATGTAACTAAAAGGAAGTGGTAGTTATCTTTCACTTCAGGAACAGATGATCCCAGTTCCATCATTAAGGAAAATTACGAGTGGAGCGTGGGTTACCTGCCTGGAAAAGTAGTGAAAGCAGAGACGGCCGCAGAGGCAGTGGCAGGGAAAAACAGAGCAGCATGGAAAAAAACAAACCTGTTTTTGTTATGTTTTCCAGGTGTGCAAATATTTTTGCTTTGCTAATTTGTGAAATATAAGCTGTAAATGGGGCCAGTGTGTTTTTTGTTGGACATGTTTTAGTGATATCGTGTTAGGCTCAAGTATTACTTCACAATTTTTTTTTTTTAATTTTGAGATTATGAATACATTCATAACTTTCAAGTTGACAAGGCTGGACTATAATAGTTGGGGTTTTTTTGTCAATCTGACTAGGCCAGGATTTCCAGAGGTAACACTTGAGATGCGCTGATTTCCATGGTGAAGAAACTCAATACATAGTTAAGTATAGTTAACTCTGAGTCCTGGTGTGGCACTGTGGGTTAATGAGCTAGACTGCAAAGCCATTTGAATAGCACTGGTTCAAGCTCACCAGTTGCTCCACAGAAACCCTATACAGGATCACTATGGGTCAGAACCGACTTGACGGCACTTCACAACAACAGTTAACTCAATGATGAGTGGCTATGAATAATGAGTGGCTATGAACAGCCAAACAATAAAAGGGATGCTTCCTTGGGGTGTGTGGCCTACTCCCAATGTAATGGACACATGA
>NW_006408642.1:1609533-1627068 GCF_000296735.1 Chrysochloris asiatica
ATACACACACATAATTTCTATGTTTCAGTGGTTTTGTTTCTCTAGAAAACCCGACCTAAGACACCTAGCAATCCCTCTACTTGATATATATACACAAGACATATGAGCCAGGAGATAAATATTCATCAAAGCAATATTCACAATAGCAAAAAGACAGAGACAGCCTAAATGCCCATCAATGGAAGAATGGATAAATTTTCGTACATACACACAATGGAATACTATGGAACATTGAAGATAGATGAATCTGTGAAATACCTCATACCATGGCTGAACATGGAGGATATTATGCTGAGTGAAATTAATCAATCACAAAAGGACAAATATTGTATGAGATCATTATTGTTAAAACTCAAGAAAACGTTTTTATACAAAAGAGAAACATTCTTTGATAGTTACCAAAGAAACATTCTTTGATAGTTACCAGGGGAAGGATGGAAGGGAGAGTAATTCATTGGCTAGAGGGTACACATATGTTATCTCTGGTGACAGGGAGGGCAATAAACAAAAGCGGGGGGCAACATACAAGAAGTTAGGATGGAAGGGAGAGTAATTCATTGGCTAGAGGGTACATATATGTTATCTCCAGTGACAGGGAGGGCAATAAACAAAGCAGGGGGCAAAATACAAGAAGTGAGAAGTTGGCAGAAGAATGGCGAATTCAGATGAAGACACACACAGGAAGGCATGCAAGGGCTAAAGGTAAACAGTGATATATACACATCCTTGGAACAATAATTTTCTGTGGGTAGATATATGGACAGAGACACAAACTGAATGGGTATGGAAGGAAGAGTGGGATATATACACAGATTTATATATTCCACAAATATATTAGAGTTTGAAAGAGGATATTTGTACATGGGTATTTACCTTTCCTGCAAATACAACTATGAATGTGTTGGAGCATACAGTAGGCCAAATAACTTCTTAGATATTATTATCAAACATATTAAAGCAATTAAGTTGCTTGGCCTGAGGGCTCAGGACCATAGTCTCAGTAGACACTATGCTCAAATGGCACAACATAGTCCACAAAGACACTCTTCTACATCCTACTTTGGTGAGTAGCATCTGGGATCTTAAAAGCTCATGAGTGACCTTCTAAAATACAGCTTTTAGTCTCTCCATGTGCAGAAGAAAGAAGAGTGATGAGAATTGAAGAGGCTTGGAATCAATGAGTCCAGTGGATTAATGGAAAGTGTGAATATCAGTCTCCAGAACTCTGAGACCAGAAAGACTGCACGATGCCCAACTACCAATACCAACGGCTCTAAAAGGGATCACTTTAGAAAGTTCTGGATAGAGCAACAGAAAATGTGGACTAACTTGTCAGAAAGAGATGGGATGAACCTGAGACTATGGCTCTTGACCACCTTTCAGACCTGGAAAGAAACTCGCCCTCATGGGCCAACTTTCAGCCAAGTAGCAGTTAGTTATAAAACAGGAACAACAATACTAGCACGGTATGTACACTAGGAATGGTGGATCAGTCGATCATCTAAAATCAAAAGCACAACTCTTCCTAAGGGCAGAATTGAGAAGAGTTGGGGAAGTGGGTGGAATGGAAACAGGAAGCACAGTAAAGAAGCAAGGGTAACTGTGGCTGCGTGGAGGGAACTGCCATCACTGAGCTGAAACAAAGTGCGTGATTTGTTGAATGTAAAACGGATGATCTTATCTGCAAATCTTCACTCAATTCACAGTAAAAAGTTTTTTGTTTTTTTTTTTAATTGCGGGGTACAATGGAATATTATTTACTAATAACAATTTGTCGAAGACATATTTTTCTATGCAGAAAATCCGAAGGAATTGACATATAAGTCTGTAAGTGTGCAAAATCAATTAGACTTGGATATGGATGCAACAAACAACTGGAAATTGAAATTGAAATATCATCTCTATACAATAGCCTAAAATGTATAAGATACTTAGGAATACTTCTGACAAAGCTGAAAGACCTATACACGGAAAAATACAAAATGATTTTGAGAGAAATGAAAGAAGATCTAAGTAAATGGAGGAATATATCCTATTTTATTAGTCATAAGACTCAGTCATCGTCACAATGTCAAGTCTACCAAATCGATCTACAGATACAACACAAACTCAATCTCAGTTATTTATTTGTGGGGAAAGGTGGAGAAACAAAAGTTTCATATGAAAAGGCAAAAGACATAAAATAGCCAAAATAAACCTGACAAGAACAACAAAGTAGGAAGACTAACACAAACTGGTTTCAAGACTTATAAAGGTCAGACTTATAAAACACAATGTGGTACTGGCATAACATTAGACACCTCAATCAGTAAAAAACACAGGAAGTCCCCAAATAGATCCCCACAAATACCTGATCTTTAACAAAGGTACAGCGATAATACAGTTGGGAATACATTTTCAAGAAATGGTGCTAGAATTTGAAAAAAAAACTTCAATTCATACCTTTCTTATACTATGTGCCCAAATGGATTAATAGACCTAAATCTAAAAACTGGAAACTATATGAAACTTCTAAGAGAAAATATAGGAGAACATCTTTTTGATACTGGGTTAGGAAAAGATTTCTTAGATATGAACACCACAATCATGATTACAAGTGGAAACATTGATTAAAACTGACTTCATCTAACTCTACATCTTCTGTTCTTCAAAGACACTGATTCGTTTATAAACTGTTCAATGACACAGACATTACTGCTACCGCAAAGATTTCTTTCAATGGAGACCCATGACAAAATATCCTTTCGGACTCAAACTAGAAAGTCTTTCTTACATCTAACAACTGGACAAAGTACATCTTAAAAGTTATTTTCTTTTCTGGACAAAATAAAAATACTTATCTTATAAGTAATTTTATTTCCATTTTAACCTGGCAACCAGGATCCTCAAATGTAAAACTATGGCACAACTGTCAGAAATATTAGAGTGCATATTTGTTTTATATTTTATTTAGGGCCATCAGACACATAAGAAACACAATTAAATTTGAATTTCAGATAAACAAATTTCCTTTTAGTAGAAGTATGCCCATCTGGAAGCTTCTATTTTATTGTCGACCCTAACTTTATGACAACATTTTCATTAACCACTTCAATTCTTCGTTGGAGAGATAATATATAAATGCATACATATATACAACTTGGGAAGATTTCAAAGTAAACATACACTTGAATTTTTGAAACTGGTTTTGAACACTTTAGAATCATAGTTGTATTTACTTCCCTTTATTCAATTTGCACAACACAATGCATTTCAAAATCATGTCTCATTTTACATTCCATTTTCAAAATATTGTCTGGTACAGTGCATTATCAAAATTTTTATGGGAGTATTTGTTTTCTGAAATGAGACTATATTAACCAACAAAGAAACAGAAAAAACAGGTTGTTTTCCTACCCTTTATGTGCTGAGTACACCTTGAAGTGTCTCTCTGTATTGTCAGGGCATCTCTAACAGGATTTCACATTAGGCCATCAATCCCTGCTCCTCTTGATTTTAATATATCACTTCTGCCCAAACTCGCCTGAAGAAGCGGCAACTAATACCATTAAACTGATGAATGGTAGTAATTCCAGGAGAAATCGCCCAAGGAAATACAGTTGCCCAAAGCCTTGACACTGGCCTCTTTCCCTTGAGAAATGAGGATATTCATTTAGTCTCCCTTGGCCCTCAGGCATATAATATTCTTCAATGTGGGGATTCAGAGGGAAGAATACCTGCCACCACCAGTACTGATTTCCTTGTTCATCGATGTATCACAGGCCTTTATACATTAAGTATATAAACGATATATATTATATATACAACAACATATATTATGGAGTCCTGGTGTGGTGCTGTGGGTTAATGTGCTTGACTGCAAAGTCGGTTTGAACCACAAGGTCAGCGGTTCAAGCTCACCAACTGCTCCTTAGAAACTCTATATAGTGTCGCTATGGGTCAGAAACGACCTTGATGGTACTCAACAACATATGTATGTTATATATACAATATATATTAAATACCAATAAATATAATGTTGTCATTAGAACACCGTGACTCCACAGGATAAGCACTGAATTGAGAACCACAAAGCCAGTGGTTCGAGTCTGCCAGCCACTTCACAGCACAAAGGTGAGGCTTTCTTCTGCTGCAAAAAAAATTAAAAGCTTTGGAAACAGACTTTAAATCTTCATGGGATCAGAAAGCTTATCTTTTTACTGCAGAGAAACTGGCAGACTTGAGTCACTGACCTTGTGGGTGCTTATCCTATGGAACCACCCTTTCCATATATAAATATTGCTGTTAAGTGCCTTCAAGTTGAGTCTGACCGTATAGGGTTTCCAAGGAGCAGCTGGTGAATTTGAACCACTGATCTTGAGCTTCAATCAGACCTTAGTGTCCAGTGCACTATTCCACAGCACTACACCAGGACTCCATACATATATATATTTGTTGTTGTTGTTAAGTGCCGTCGAGTCGGTTCCGACCCATAGCAACCCTGTACAGGGTTTCCGAGGGTGTAAATCTTTACGGGAGTAGAAAGCCTCATCTTTCTCCCACAGAGCAGCTGGTAGTTTCGAACAGCTGACCTTAAGGTTCGCAGTCTTACTTGTAACCACTACGCTACCAGAGCTCCTTTGAATAAGAGTTAAGACAGATCAAATGGCAAAGCTGTTCTTTATGTAGTCTTTTAACAATTTCTGCCATGTTCATCAACTCCCCAGAGGTGAGGTGCTAAAGGGCTTCTGTGGGAAGATCACTAGAGTACCCTTACTGAAAAGAATGTTCCTGGGCTAGGCTGCCTCTACTTTGAAAAACTTCTAACTACCTTCTCGCTTGGAAAAATATGCTGAAATCTTAATCTACTAGTGACTCACATTTCCTTTCTTTTCGGTATTAGAAGTTTATTCTTTTTGAACTCATATACTTTTCCTTCAACAGGATCTTGCAGAAGACAGGAGATGAAATGAGTACCAAAAATTTTTTTTAAAAAGTGAAAAAAGCCATTCCTTTTCTATATTTTTTGGTTACATCTTACAGTTTTATTCTATAGGATAACTTGAATGAACTAAAAATATGTGGATGTGACTGATAACCATTACTTTAAATCTGCACATTAACTGAAGAAGAATAAACTATTTAATGATAGTGAGTTTCACCAGGAGACATACAGCATAGGTCTCCATTCATTTAGGTCCTGTTTTAGGGCATGTCATGCTTTCTACTGTTAGTGTATGACTCGTATTTTCTTGTTACATTTCTTCTTTTTAAGTTTTTATTGTGAACTGAGTGATAGTTTTACATGGGAGAACATCGGCTTTACACCACCATGTCATTGCAATGATTACAATCTGCTCCATGCATCCTCATTTAACATTATTTGTTTCCATACCCTGTTTTGTTTTTTCGTTCTTTTTTAAGGGGGTGGGGGAGGAGATGTACTCAGGAATATATAATAATTTAAACCACCAAAGGGCACATTCTGCAAGCCTGCCTCCTGGCCACCAGCACCCAGTCCCTCTCTTTCCATGAATTCAGAGTCCTCAGCTGCTCCCTCTCTCCATGTCCCCATCTCTGCCTTCATCTCTGGTGTCGCTGCTTCTCTGGATAAGGTCCCGCATTCTGCTTGTGCTCTCCTCCCGTGATGGTCCTAGGGCCCTTTGCTTCTGGTCTGTAAGATTAACTGCTCCCCCATTTTTGTTATAAAACTTTTACATTTACAATTGGGACAGTCACAATTAGTCATGATAACAATTGCTCACTATTGAATCATATGAATCTTATCTCCATCTCTTTTCACCAGACCCATCTAGACTACATTTATTCTTGACCTTTTGGTAAAGTGACTCTAGTCACTTCTATGAAAGGGGATCTCCAATGTAGCAAATTTGTGCAGAATAAAGAAAATCTCTTGAATTCTGAGTGCTAAATCACTAAAGTTAACTGAAATTTGCTTTTTATAGTTCCAAAGAATTCTTTATTTCAATCTCTTTTGTTCTAGGTATAAAAATCACACCAATTAAAAATAATGATGATTTTTAGACTGAACAACCATTCTTCTTATCGGCCTATCTATAGCCCCCTCACTCATCACTGCTGAGTACTGGTGTTGGTAGAGGGACTTCTTATTCCATTTCTGTGAAAATGCTTTGTTTCTTCATTTTAAATATATACCAGTGATTTCTATGCAGTAATTTTCACTATGTTTAGAAGAACCATTCTAGCTTAAATAAAGTAATAAAAATGAATAATGGTTAATAGAACTTTTGGCATCAATTTATATGATTTTTAAATCTCCTTCAAGTTCCTAAATTATTGGATCATGATTTTCTAGTTCTTAAGCTATTCTTGAATTCCTGTGTCAAACCCAACTTAGTATATGAGGAGGCTTCAAAAAGTACATGAAAAAAATGCAATGAAAAAATAATGGAAGTTTGCCCAGGACTTTTTGGAACTCTCTTGTATTAGTCTTTAATATATTGCTAGATTTGATTTGACACTCTATTTTGAAAATTTCTTACCTAAATGAAAATTATCTATAGTTTCATGTTTTTAAAAATAGCTTACGGCATTAGGTTTGTTATTAACTCTCTAAGACTAAATCACAACGCATTCCATCTTTTTCTATACTGTGAATCATTTAAATAACATTCTGTGGTTGTTAAGTGCTGTCAACTGAGTTCTGACTCATAAAGGCCTATGCAAAAAAGAACAAAACACTGTGGGGTCCTGTACCATCCTCACAATTATTCTTAGGCTTAAACTGATAGATGCTGCCCAGGCATCACTCCGTATCATTAGGATTCCTCCTCTTTTTCTCTCACCCTCCACTTTACCAAACACAATGTCCTTCAGTAACTGATCCCTCCTGATAATATGTACAAAGAATGAACACTTTTTGTTGTTGTTAAGTGCCACTGAGACTGTTCCAAATCACAGCGGCTCTCTATAGGGTTTCTGAGGAGCAGCTGGTGGTTTTGAACCACAGACCTTGTGGTTCACAGTTCAGCGATCACCCTACAGTGCCACACCAAGTCTCAAGAATAGCATAGAAATTACTTACTTCTTGAATTTTTTAAACTCAACTGTGAAATTAGACAGTCTTGCAATATTCTAATCACAGATCTTATAGATGCAAAATATCAGAATATTACAATCCAATTGTTTGTTGTCTGCTTCTTCATAGACTATGTATGTATAGTCTTTGGTGGTAATTAACAGAATTTTAGTATCTGCCCTCCAAACTGGCAGCTCTTCTAACTGCATGTGAAAGAAACAGAACTGAGATAATTACAGAGGGAAATGTTTCCTCTTTCTGTGAAGTAGTTGGAAACTGCAATCCACTCTGGATCATAAAAGAGTTCTTGAAAATGTTATTTCTAACAAAGAAGTCTTGTAAGACATCAAGAAAACAGATAGTGATTGTGTTCTTTGAAATCAACATTTAACTTTAAAAACATTAATCATTCTCATTGATTATATCATCCAATAATTTTGTTTTGGTGATAATATTTATATTGATTTTCTACTTGCACAGGGTATAAATACTCATTAGATTTCTAATTTCTTTGTTGGACTGAACATACACCTGTTCTGTTGAGAAAACCAATTGTTGTTAATTGCCACTGAATTGGTTTTGACTTATAGCGACCTTGTATAGGGTTCCAAGAAGTGGTGGGTAAATGTGAACTGTCGACTTTGTGGTTCAAACAGACTTTGCCTTCCAGTGCTTTATTATCCTAGTTGCAGGATAAGCACTGGTCTGCTAACTGCAAGGTTGGCAGTTCAAATCCACTAGCCACTCCTCAGAAACCCTATACTAAGGTTGCTATGAGTCAACACTGACTGGGCAGCACTTAACCCTGAGTCTTCCTCCAATCCTTCTGCGGAGTCTTTCTTCATCTAATCCAGATTCTTGGATTCTTTGCTCAGCATACAGACAGAATACAACCCTGGCACACGCCTTTTCTGATTTTAAAACATTCAGTGTGAATGACTACATCTTGGTCTATGTACAGGTTCTTCATGAGCACAATTAAGTGTTCTGGAATACCTATTGTTCACAATGTTAACCATAGCTTGTCATGATGCACACTGCTAAAACCCTTTGCATAATTAGATCATCAAATATTAAGAATTTCAAAAGTTTCTTCTACGTTATTTAGTAAACTTGATACTTTTTAAAAACATGAGTAATGCATGTCTGATCCAAGCCACAGACTTTTCAATGGTCTCATATGAACACAAAAGAAGGGCAATAATAAAGAGGACAAGAGACTGAAATATTCAAATTGTGGTATTGTATAAGAAAACCAAATAAACAGTTGTTGTTAAGTGCTATCGAGTAGATTTTGATTCACAGAGAACCTGTATATAGTTTCCAAAGAGTGGCTTATGGGTTTGAACTGCTGATCTTACGGTAAGCCGTCCAGTGCTTGTCCTACAACAAAACACCAGGACTCCGAATATACAGTGTTGTTGTTGTTAAGTGTCAGCAAGGTAGCTTTAATTCATACCAGCCTACACAGGGTTATCGAGGAGCAGCTGATGGGTTTGATACGCCAACCTGGTAGTTCACACAGTCCAGTGCTTATCATACAGCATCAGAGCCGTATTTGTGGGAAATACCTTCTTGACCCCAGAAGATGCCTGAAACCCTTTAGTAGCTTTTTCCTATGTAGGCATTATCTATGATGAAGTTTAATTTATAAATTAAGTAGAGCACAAAAAAATTGTTATTGCAGTTGTTAAGTGTTATCAAGTCATTTCTGACTCATAGTGACCCTGTATAAGTTTTCTGAGGAGCAGCTGTTGAGCTTGATCCACCAACCTTCGGTTTCAAACTGACCATGCAGGTCAGTGCTTATCCTACAGTACCACAACAAGACTCCTAAAAGATCAGCAACAACAGATAATAAAATGGGAGTGTGGTGACTGTGTACGATAAGCATCAGACTGAGAATCACAAGATTGGTAGTTCAAGTCCACCAGCTTCTCCATTGGAAAAAGATGAGGCTTTCTGCTCCCAGAAAGATTTACAGCCTAGGAAACCCTATATAGGGTTGCTATAATTTAGAATTGACTTGATGGACCTTTACAATAAAAATAGACCAATTATAATAATATACTGTACTAAAACGTGTCACTGTGGGCTAATGCCTCAGACTGTAAAGTCCTTTGAACTGCAAAGTCGGTATTTATAGCTCACCAGCTGCTCCTTGGAAACCCTATACAGGGTCACTATGGGTCGCAATCAACTCGATGGCACTTAACAACAAACAACTGTAAAAAAAGATTTGTGAATGTGATCTTAGCAAACATCTGGTTTTCTTTCTTTAGTTGAGAATTTCACTGAAACAAGATCTTTACCTCACATCATATACAAAAACCAATTCAGCATGGATTAAAGACATAAATGTGAATACCAGGATTATGAAGGTCATCAATGAAAAATAGGGACAAATTTAAGGATTCTAATACAGGGCACAAAAAGACTACCAAACATTGTGAAAGTTACACCAACAAAAGACGACAAAATAGATGACTGGGACATTCTAAAAATTAGAAACTTCTGTGCATCAAAGGATTTCACTAAAAGAGTAAAAAGGGAGCCCACAGAATGGGAAAAAGTCCTTTGCAATGACATATCAGCCAAGGGACTAATTTCTAAAATCTATAGGAAACTACAACACATCTACAAGAAAAAATCAAGTAATCCAATTAAAAAATGGGCACAGGACATGAACAGACACTTCACCAAGGAGGAGATCCGGGCAGCCAACAACGTATGAAGAAACATTCACCAACGAAGTCAACAAACATATGAAGAAATTTTATGATCGTTAGAGAGATGGGACTCAAAATAACAATGAGATATTATCTCAAACCAGGAATAACAGCGAAACAGAGGGAATAGAAGCAAATGATGATGCGCAGAGGACATTGTAATCATTGCAATGAAACACTAAATGTAAAACTGATGTCCCCCCACGTAAACTATCACTCAATTCACAATAAAAACGTTAAAAAAAAAAGTTTTGTTTTGATTATTCTGAAACCTTCCATTTACTACTTTCAGTTATGCACAATAGACTATGGGTAACTGAGACTGCACAAAGAGGAATGGGGGTTATTGTACCAAAGACTGTCAAAAAAATAAACAAATATGTCTTAGAAACAACACAACGAGAATGATCCTAACAAGTGTAGATGGTTAAGACTTCAAATCACTTACTTTAAACACATTGTCAGCAAAAAGCAATCACTAGAAAAGGGCATCATGTTTAGTAGAAGGTCAGTGACAGTGAGAGGACGACTCCAGAGTGACAACACTGGATCCCAGCATACCAACGATCACTAACATGGTGCAGGATTCAGCAACGTTTCCTTCACTTATACGTAGGATGGCATGAGTTGGGGCCAACTCGATAGGAATGTCATCTTCACTGTTAAGAAAGGGCTTTAAGAAGTTTTTCAGAAATTTCTATTATCTTTTAATGGGTTAGGAAAGGAAACAGGAAACCCAGGGAGGAAGTGAAATAAGTGATGTTACATTGAAGGAATTGCAATCAGTGAGATGAAATGCAGTGTGTATGATTGGTTGAATGTAAAACTGATAAACTACTTTGTCAACTTTCACCTAATTCACAATAAAAAGTTTAAAGAAAACAAAAGTGTTTCAAAAATACAGTTTGTGGGGGAAAAAATCCATCATCTTTCAATTGCATTTTTTCATGAAGTTTTTGAAAACTTCATGTATTTCACATTTTAACAACATAACATTGTATGTATTTTACATTTGTGTTGCTGTATTTTCTTTCTATTTGCTAATGCTATTGCAAGGAGCTCTGGTAGCGTAGTGGTTACGAATCGGGCTGGGAACCTTAAGGTCAGCAGTTCGAACTACCAGCTGTTCCATGGAAGAAAGATGAGGCTTTCTGCTTCTGTAAAGATTTACAGCCTCGGAAACCCTGTACAGGGTCGCTATGAGTTGGAACTGACTCCACAGCATATAACCACCATAGCCATGGAACTCCTAGTATTTTGCAAGTATTATTTTTCCTTATCAAATAGGCAAATAGTTTCAGTAAGACTCAAGAGTCTAGTGAAGTTGTAATGGAAACTGTTACAACCTTTAGACTGTTATATAAAAATTAGTACACACTAAAATTTTTAACTATCCTTTTATCTAACCGTCCAACTTTTGGGAGTTAATCTAACCAAAAGAAATGCAGAAATATCTAGAACCATATAAAGATAATTCCTGCATGACATTTATAATAGCAAATAACTGAAAGCGACCTAACAACCTAAATAATCAAGAAATGTTCGAGAAGTGATAGCAAGAACCAACCAACCAACCAATGAAATCACTGATGGAAGTGCCTAAGATGATACCTATCAAAGTGTAAACAGTGGTTAAATGGGGGAGGGTGCCACCATAATTAGATGCTGAGACTTCAGTTTTATTTGAATCACTTCCTTATTGTTTACATCATTATAATGTGCATATAGTATCTTTTCTGAATTGAAGCAATTAAAATAAATCTGTCTTTCCTACCCATTTAACATTTTTTAAAGAGAGAAGATTTCTGGGGCACCCTAAGTAATGACCTTCATGGACTGATATAAGTCAACATAAGATTCATTAACAGTGCTAATGGCTGGAGAAGAAGGGAAGGCCTCAGGCAGTTGTCAATAACCCCTAAACCAAACAGAGTATCATGATTTGCATGTTATCAAACCAGTAAAAATTTCAGAAATGTTACTATTGATTGTTGTTAAGTGTCGATGAGTCGGTTCCAATTCATATGACCCTGTATAGTGTTTCCAAGGAGGGCGCCACATTAGGACTACTGATTATAATATTTTTAAATGTATCGCAGAAATATATGGGTTAGAAGTCTGTTAAGATTGTTAATTGCATCAAGGGTATTTGAAAAATACATGAAATCATTTTCATATAAAAATAATTCCTTTAGGAAGAGCTCATATCCAAATAATATAGATTTGAGGTACAGAATATACCCCAGAGGATAAAGAACAGGAGATAATACATTTAATCCTAAAAAGGGTTTTTATTTCCATTTAAAAAATGAATATCCTATAATAAAATCACAAAGCTAATAAAAAGATACCACTTTCACTAACAGTAAAACTTACCAAACCAGGCAATTTTTACAACTGGAATAAGAATATCCTCTCCATAAAACTGATTAATCATAGTTAAGGCTTTATTATCTAGACATTTAGCATAAATTCCATAAGGTAAAGGCTTAGCTTTATAAACGAATGACTCATTTATTCAAAGAGACTGATCCAGAATTAAAATGAAATGAGACTGTTTGTCTAAGTTTTATGCCGTAGGACTTTGTTGCCCCCAATGTGCCTTTACTATGAGCTCTGCTCCATGTACTTTCTGATCTGCAAAGCACTGCAGGAGACTGAATCGTGGAAGCTGAAGAGGCACTTTTCGCATCAACAGAGCTGTTAGGGCAGCTAATTTTAGAGCTACAATGAAATTGTCTGAAATACCCCTGGGAGCATTATTTCAGCACATTAATGAGGCTGTTCACAAAGAGAGTTTATTACAATAAGAGATAGATGTTTATTAGATCAGTAATATGATTACAGAACATGCTGTATGGGAGAGGCCTCTGGGAGCCGTAGGCAGGATAATTTTGCAGGCATTAAACAAAACAAAAAAGGCAAACATCATTATCAAAACTGCTAACTTTACTGTACCAACAGTTATGAATGAATATCCACACTATTAAATATTCACATTATTTTCTTGATTAAAAAATGATGCATAGTCATGATTTCTGAACTTAGACAAAATCAATGGCTTTTTCAGGGTGGCAAAAATAAAATAAAACAAGCTTAGGGCATTTACAATCTTTAATATGGCCTATTTCTAAAGCTACCTGGGAATTGTATTTCATAGATGAAGCCACGGTGGATTTTCCATCACACATCATTGTACCACCGAGTAATAAAGTTATTTGTTACTGTGAAGTGCCAACAAGTCAGTTCCGACTCACAGCAACCTTGTGTAGGGTTTCCAAGGAACGACTGGCGGATTTGATTACTGGCATTGCAGTTCAAATGAACTTGTGGTCCAGTGTTCGTCCCACAGTGCCAATACCAGCATCAATGGCTGTTTGTTGTTTAGTGCTGTCAGGTCACTTCCAACTCGTAGAGACACTGTATATAGTATACCCAAGGAGCAGCTGTTGGGTTTGAACCATCAGCCTTGCGGTTAGAAGTCTACAGCTGATCCTACAACACCACACCAGGACTAACGTCATCACCACCAATAATGATACAACAAACAGAAAAGGCACAATTGGGGGCATTTGTAGAGTCTTGGTATGTATGGCACTGCCGGATAATGCACTGGACTGCAGAGTTGGTTTGAACCAAAAGGTTGGCAGAGTTCAAACCCACTAGCCACTCCTCATAAACCCTACACAGGGTTCCTATGAGTGGTACCGACTTGACAGCACTTAACAACAACTATGTTTCAAGCACAGCGCTCAGAGCTCTTCATGCATTTCTTCAATAGTCTCCTCAACAGGCCTGGGAGGTGTTGTAATTCTCTCCTGGGGTTGATTTAGAAACAGAATCCTAGTAAGTTGCCCAAGATCATTCATTTGATAGACAGTGAAGTCAACTTAACCACAGTTAAATGAATGGGTGACTCTGGGTGAATAAGAAAATGCCATTGTCTGTCGCCAAAGAACCTCACACAAACCATCAAATTAATTAGATAGTATTGTTTCTCTTTTGCTTTAAAAAGACTCCATCATTTCTTTGCTTTTGCTGTTATCTGGAAATGCACACCTCTGTGCTGTTATCTCTCCCTGCTGACACTAAGCAATAGAAGCTTCGGCAATGTAAAAGTCTACCATACATTTCAGGTGAATGAGACCTTAAACACCAGCACTGACAGATCTATAGAATCCTGGTGTGGTGCTGTAGGATAAGCACTGGACTGCTAACCACAAGGTTTGGAGTTCAAAAGCATCAGTCACTCCTCAGAAACCCTGGATGAGGCCACTGTGAGTAGGAACCAACTCAGTGGCACTTAACAGCAACAACAATTGGCAAATTAAAATACAATCGGCAAGACGTGGAAACAGAAACAAACAAACAAAAAAAAACCAAGGCATGATGAGTTACCTGTTATCCACCAACATCTCAACTCTAAATGAAGTTTCATTACTCCAAAGAAACAGCATAAAGCATCTTGAATCTGAATATTTCTCTCTGATCAACTAATGGAGAAAAGTTGTTGGTCCACAGGAGAACCCAGTCCAGAAAACACTACATTCTCTGGAGGATCACCTAATGTAAAAGCAAGGGTATTCTGAGTGATCCTTGGAGAGTATAGCAGAATCGCTTTCCCACCTGCAAGTCATTACTCACTTCCTTCTCTGTGGTGCAGGAGGATCTCTAAGAGCTCATCCCCTTTGGTTTAGTTTTATTAGAAACACATAAAATTGAGTCAAAGACAGTATTTTCCACAGAATATGTAGATGCCACTACCAGTTGTTTAATGAGTATGAGACAAAAGATAGATAGAACCAGTGGGTCCAATTCTTAATCATACACGACGTTTGAAGTCTTTTACAGATATACAACTATGTAGAAAAGATGTTTACAACCTTTCATAAACATCTATAGGTTACCCATTAACCTGTTACCATCAAGTAGATTCTGACTCATAGCAACCCTGTAGGAAAGAGAACTGACCCATAGAATTTCCAAGGCTGCAAATCTTATTGGAATTCAACCTCCACTTATTCCTCCCACTAAGCGGTGTGGGTTCAAACCATTGATTGCTTAACCACTGTGCCACCAGGTCTCCCCAAACCCATTGTTGTCATTGTTAAGTGTCGTCAAGTTGATTTCGACCCAGAGCGACCCTGTATAGGGTTTCCAAGGAGCAGCTGGTGGTCTTGAACCACCGACCTTGCAGTTCAAACGAATTTGCAGTCTGATGCATTAGTCCACAGCGCCACAACCAAAACCCATTAGAGAGATGCAAATCAAAAACATCTCCGTCCTGCTAAAACAATACTGATAAAAAAATCAGTGAGCAAATAATGGTGAGGAGATGGAGACATTGAAACACTTACACAGTGCTGGTGGGAATGCATATTACAACCACCACTATGGAAAATGGTATAGTACTCCCTCATAAAACTAGAAACAGAACCACCATGTGATCCAGCAATCCCAATCCTTTGTATATACCACAGAGATCTAACAGAAGTGATATCTATGTTCAGTTGAGCACTATTAATAATAGTAAGGAAACAGAAACAATGTAAGCACATCAATAGATGGATGTATAAATAAAATATAGCAACACACAGTGGAATATCAAGCAGTTCCATGTTTTTGTTGCTATTAAGTGCCATCAAGTTGGTTCTGAGTCATAACAATCCTGCAAAGGTTTGCCAAGGTTGCAAATCTTTACAGGAGAGTAAAGTGCCATCAGTCTTCTGTTACAGCGGCTGGTGGACTTGAACCACTGACCTTGCTGTTTGCACTGGCCTGGGTTAACGGACCGGACTGCAAAGTTGGTTTGATCTGCAATGTCAGCGGTTCGGGCTCATCAGCTGCTCCATGGAAACCCTATACAGGGTCGCTATGAGCCAGAATCGACTTGAGGACACTTAACAACAAATATTTGTCAGAACAAATATAGGTTCCGACCCACAGAAACATGGTATAGGTTTCTGAAGAGTAGATGGTGACTTGAACAAGTGACCTTGCAGATGGAACCAATTCTGCTGTTGAGCACATTAACCGACTGTCACACACACACACACACACACACACACACACAGATTATGGAGTCTGATGGGTGCTGTAAGATAAGTCCTGGACTTTTTTTTTTTTTTTTAACGTCTTATTGTGAATTATGTGATAGTTTACAGAGGAGAACATTAGTTTTACATTCATCCTATTGTATATCGCTTCACTGTCATGGTTACAATCCCCTCCATGCATCATCAACCAACCAAAGGGTATACCTTGCAAGCCTGCCCCCTGGTTGTCAGCACACAAAACCCTGGACTTTTAAATGCCAAGGTCAGTGGTTCAAACCCACCAGAGGCTCTTTGGCAACCCTACATAAGGGTCGCTGTTAGAAACAACTCGACAGCATTTAATAATAACACTTGTTACAAGAAAGGGACAAGCTTAATATACAAAAAGCTTTCAAAAATCGATAAAAAATGATAAACAACCAGGTGGAAAAATGAGCAAAAGCTGTTGTTAGGTCAGTGGAATCAGAGCTCTGGTAGCGTAGTGATTACGAATCGGGCTGCTAATCTCACGGTCAGCAGTTCGAAACTACCAGCTGTTCTGCGGGAGAATGATGAGGTTTTCTGCTCCCGTAAGGATTTACAGCCTTGGAAACCCTGTACAGGGTGGCTATCAGTCAGAACCTACTCCAAGGCACATAACAACAACAACTAGGAACCCTATGTACAACAGAACGACATGCTGCCCTCTCCCGGGCCAGCCTCCCAATCATTCCAGCTCACTGTTGTAGCCACTGTTTCAACCCATCTCATTAAGGGGCTTCCTCTTTAGTGCTGAACGTACTTTACCCAACAGGAGGTCCTTCTCCAGAGACTGGTCTCCTCATGCCTGCTTTTAAGGAGCTTTCTCTCTGTACTTCCTCAGATACAAGTTTGTTTGTTTTTCTGGAAGTCCATAGTATATTCAATATTCTTTGTCAACACTAATCAAAGGCATCAATTCTTCTGTGGTCTTCCCTATTTATTGTACAGCTTTCTCAGGCCTATGAGGTGACTGAAAATACCATGTCTTGTATCCAACCAGAGACACACATCAGTTTTCCTAATCAATCACATACTACACTTTCTCTCCTTTTCTTTAACTGACAATGTACACAAACCTGTTTCTCTTTTCTCCTTTGTTAAAGTAATGATTAGAAATTTCACAAAGTATTTTAATAACAAACACCTCACCTAATCTCAGCTGCTGGATTCCCCATTGAGCATCACCAGCTGGAAGAAATGAGACTGTACCAATGGAATCTTTTTGAAGACTGCGCACACCTAAAGGGCCAGGTGTGATCTAATCCATGCTATCATTCTCATTTTGGCCAGGGCCTCATAATCAGGGGGTGAATCTCAGGTAGTGGGGTTTTACTAAGAATTTGATGAGCAAGGGGCAGCACCATCCATTCCTGGCACAGTTTCTTTTCCTCTGAGCCCACAAATGTGGGCATTGATGTTTTTCTTGTAAGCTTTAAGCATTCTCTTTTGTTGAGATGAAAACTGGTCTGCTGTCTTTTGGGGAGGGCAATTTAGCTATATCTCTATATGGATAAGGAAGAGTCCTGATGTGGCACTTAAGGATAAACGCTGGACTGCTAGCCACACGGTTGAGGGTTCAAACGTACCAGCTACTCTGCAGAAACCCTAAACAGGGTTGCTATGAGTTGGAACTGACTTAACCGCAGTTAACAAAAACAGTAATGGATATAGATACATATAAATCTTTGTA